>NW_015548217.1:4107158-4151795 GCF_001515605.1 Sinocyclocheilus anshuiensis | reverse complement strand
TATAGCAACATGTGCAATTGCATAGACCTGAACAACCATCAATCACTTAATTAACCCTCACATTGCGTTCCTCAATGAGGTTAAAATGTATATTAAATGCACCAGTTCAGTTAGGATCTGGAGGTACTTGCGTTGCTCGTTTAGTGGGTTCCCTTGTTGTCCTTGTTGCAGAAAGGGGTTTCCCAAGGTTGCTGATTGGCTGGAAGTTTAGTAGTCATTGAAGTGATGTATTGGGAAGCCAATGGTTGGGTGTTGGCTGAAGATGCGGAGTTCTTGGGAAGCCAGTGGTTGGGCGTTGGCTGAAGATGCGGAGTTGTGGGCTGGTTGAAGTTTTGAGGCGGTCACAGACTCGAGGTGAACTCGGAGACACGGCGTTGCGGCAAAACTTAACTCAGAACACGAAATACTCAACGGAAAAGAAAAGAAAGTAAAGTAAAAGAAAGAAAAGAGCAAAGTTCAGAGGTGAACTCGGAGACACGGCGTTGCGGCAAAACTTAACTCAGAACACGGAAAAGAAAAGAAAGTAAAGTAAAAGAAAGAAAAGAGCAAAGTTCAACGAGACTAGGTGGTGTTTCTCCTCATGGTTTTAGAGGAGCTGCTGGCATGTAAGCCAGAGCACGCTGGAACGGCACTCGAAGAATTCATGGGCAAAAATCATGCTAAAAGCCCTAATGCAAAAAGCGATGACTAAAAGCAATGGCCAAAAACCAACTAGGCAAAAAGCATAATTTGATGGTGTCCTGAGTATTTAAACCGGGCTGTTGGACACATCCCAAATGTTGTCTTGACCAGTTAGACCTTGTCTTAGCTTTGGGTGTTGCTGTGTTTCTCCTCCCAATACATAAATCAACATGTTATCTTATAGTCACATGGTCCGAATTTTCCCTCTCTTGCAGAGTATGATTTGGACATGATTTCTATAACAAGAATATAATACATTTTACAAAGTATTGATTGATAGAAACGTTTAAAGCATGAATTTTCAAACTCATACGTACCCAACATGAATATAAACCTATAAACTATTCAAGTTATACAAAATACATACACAATGAGTGATTAGAACATGATAGTCAAATGTGTGGGCTTTGTGAGGAACAACAAGGTTAAAAGGTCTCATTAGGAATCTCAGTCTGGTTCTTGTCCTGGGTGGGGGAAATCACCTAATGCAGTCTCTACTAATGATTTTCCTCATGAGATGGTCATGATATGCTGTGTCTTTGACCATTAATCTTGGTTACTTGCCCCAAATTTGACAAACGCCTTCCTGAGTTGGAACTATCAATAAGTGTTCTTTTGTTTTAATGCTGTGAGCTGCTCAAAGCTGCTAGTTCTTTAGGCTCACTTCAGACTCGTGGCGCCGGGGTATTGTGGACAGATTTATTACGTTGTCTTGTTATCCTGGGCCTCTTTGTGGAATTTGGCTCTTTGGGTTGTTCAACACCAATCTGGTCGAATCTTAAATTGTCTGATTCACTCTGATACCCTACAGGGGTTTGTTTAGCTGATTTTTGGCCTAAAATAAGGGTGGGCAAAACCTTACATTCTGATGAGCAACAAAACAACCTTGCTATCTGTACTGTGTTAGATTGTGTCTGCCAAATGCATAAATGTAAATCTTGTCCACCCCTAGCAAATGTTTATTTCTGACTTATCAAAAAATGGTTTTGTGATTATTAAACAGTTCATGATCCTTGATAGTCCATAGGTGCATTGGAAAGTATGACTATGTGAATCCAGAAGCATAAACAAACCAGATACCAACCTGAATCTTTAGAGCTCTTGTTTTGATGTTTGTGACATGCTGTTTGAACCAGGACTCTGTGGAGAGTCCAAAAATCGTCACACTGGAGAAATCATGTGCACCACAGCAGGTGTCTGCAGCCTCTTTCTCCTCTCAGTAAATGGGCCAGGGTGCCGTAACTTATCCAAGAACAGATTTTCATGTAATGTTAGGCTCTGCAAATACTGACAGAGCCCAGTTCTTGTAAAAACCTGGGGCTCATAATTAAAGATGCGGTAAGTAAGCTGCCACCCTCAACCTAAAACTCCACCCTCCAACAAAATGATTGGCAAAATGAAAAATAGAAAAACATTAGGTAGCTGTTCAACACAGATCAGAATATTTGCTAATAGAACAAAAATTATACAACTGATATGGGCCTTTGCATGTAAATTCATAATTTGACTGCTTTCCAGCGAAAATTATAATTCCCGTTCCATTGCATTCATCACCGAAGAGAACATTGCTCCACTTAGCTTAATCGTTACTTTCAAGGAGAGGAGTTGAAGAGAAAACAGTGGCATTTGCTGGTGAATAATGTACATCACAACAGCTACAAGGATACCAAGAACTGTATGATCAATGAATACTCAGCGCTCAGCAGCAGTCTGGGGTCAAGTTCTGTCCACACCCTCTCGACTTTAATGGGCGAGTCTCAAGAGTTTTGAAAGTCAGAGAAAGGTATTGATATTTCAGAAAATGATATGAATATTTCATCGTTTGGAATTATGTAAATGCTCTCTCTGGCCAAATGTAGACATGTATAGGTCAAGAGAATGCAATGGATAAGAGATAATGGAAAGTTGTCCGTTTATCTCCTAGTCAACATTCTTTGACCTTTCTTTTCTCGCCTAGGGTTATTCCCATATTGATCTTTCCAGATTACCCCAGATTAACGGCTGTTATCAGCTCCCCGTGCTCAATACCATCTAAACTCACTTTCCTCTCTGTTTGTCTTCAGTCCTTAATATTTACCAATGCTCACACGTTCAGTGTAGCCTCAACCCACCCACTGCACTTCCACCTGACCCACATCAGCAGAGATGAGAGGTCACCAGATTCTGCTCAGTCTTGTCAAAGAATAAAATTCAATTCAATCTCTTGAGGTTTAGATACCAGTTATTGCATTTGCTTGAGGAGTAAGTGGATTTGATTTGATTTGATGGAAAGGGGTGTCATGCCCCTTTTTTAAATTCTGAGTGGGCAGTAGTGGTGGTCACGGCTTACTTGGTACCAACATGTAACATGACTCACCCAAGAACATATTTTGTAGTACTATATGTATGAATTTGAAATGTATATTTATATTGAATATACAAATAATAACAAAATAATAATTATTAATATAAGTGATTATGACTTGCTGGTCTCTTAATTTTACTATCAGGTCATTTCATAATTTTTTTTTTTATCAGCATTCTGAATATTAAAAAAGAAAAGCTCACCAAGACTACATTTACATGATCAAATTTACATGATAAAAAAATACAGTAAAACAGTAATACTGTGAAATATCATTACTATTTAAAAGAATAGTTTTCTATTTAAACATAAATTGTAAGATTTTGCTTATTTTGTGCTCGGGAAATATTTCTCATAATTTTCAATGTTGAAAAGAGTTTTTGCTGCTTAATATTTTTTGTTCAGGATTCTTTGATGAATAGAAATGTCAAAAGAACAGTTTTTATATGAGTTAGAAATTGTTTCTTGAGCAGCAAGTCAACATATTAGAAAACAGTTCTTTTGAATTGTAATAATATTTCAAAATATTACTGTTTTACTGTATTTTTTATTTAAAAAGACAGTCTTGGTGACTATAAGACTTCTTTCAAAAACATTAAAAAATCTGTAGTGTATAATTGCAATAAATTGCATAATTGTTTATTCTTAAAATTCCATAAAAGTCTATTTTTTTAAGCAAATATGACTACTACTGAATTATTAGCACACTAATTAAAGTTACCAATCCAAGAAAGTATCTTAGCAAGGCTGTTAGTTGAATAGCCCATGTAACACGAGCCAGAAAATTGGTACAGCAGAGGAGGTTTTGCTGGATCGGTGAGTTTTTTTTTTTTTTTTTGCACAAAATTGCAAAGGTCAATGTGGACAGAATTCCTTAGAGAGCTGGTGATGTTCCCAACATCAGCTGACCAGCTCTCTGTATCTGTGTTTCCTGAGTTTTCTCACTATTATGATTTTGATCATGTCACCTGAAGCATTTATTCCCCCCAGGGCAACAGAATAACACAGAGAGCAGCATGTACAGTACAGCCAATGCTGAGCAAAAACAAGACCATCAACTCATGCCCATGGAGTCAGACCTGATGGCAAGAAGTTACAATTCCTCCTTGGAAACTCAAGATCAAGTGTCCAGCTGCAACAAACCAAAAGATAAGAAAACCTGCAGTTATAATTGTAAGGGTATTGTCACTAAGGGAAGAGAGGTTTGTTTCTGGCTACACACCTACAAGCCTTCAAAAAGGAAAAGAAGAATCAACAGAACCAACAGCAACACTTACTGTCAGAACAGGGCTCTAGAGTGAGAAAAATAAATTGACTTTTTGTCATAGTATCTGTGACATCTGATCAGTTCATTTATTTCTGTTCTTCAGTGTTATCAGCTTATCTTTCATTTCTTGTAGTTGATCTAATTTCTTATGGATTATCATTTCTCAAGCATTTTAGCTAAATAATAAACTGATATTCTCATTTGGCCATAGTAAATAAAAATAGGCCTGTTTATTAAAGGAATAGAGTAATAAAAAAGTTATTAGGCCTGTTTATTAAAATATATATTATAAAAGCTAATAGGCCTGTTTATGAAAGGAATAGTGGAAAAAGCAATATTATGGATAGAGGACATATTTTAGCTGTAAGCAACAATTAGAAGTTAAAAACGTCTTACTGATGGGTTTGTTTCTTACAAACATGCAGCTTTTTACTTTAATAATATGTTAATTGATGCACTGCAGTCGTGATGATTATTGTAATGTTTTTATCAGCTGTTTGGACTCTCATTCTGACGGCACCCATTCACTGCAGAGGATCCATTGGTGAGCAAGTTATGTAATGCTACATTTCTACAAATCTGTTCTGAAACAAACTCATTTACCTCTGGGATGTCCTGAGAGTGAGTACATTTTTAGGTAAATATTTCTCTAAAGCCATTTGCTCACAAAACCTTTGCATTCCCCTGAGAAACTTTGCGTTTAATGCAAAACTGGTGATATAAATAATAAGTGGTGGGAAGAAAAATTATATTTCAATGTTTTTGTGATACCAACCTTTAGGGGCTCCATAATACGGGACATAAATGAGATGAGAAGAAAACATTTATTTTAGTGCAACAAATCTTTGGCATTCTCTAAGGAAACTGGTGATGGAAAGATATGAGGTAGATATGAGATAGCAAAACTATATTTCAATGCAAAGGTTTTTGGGTGAACACAATACTTTTTGCAAGAGAATGCAAAGTTTCTTTGGGGAACTCAAAAGTGTGAACCCCAAGTCATTGAAATATAATTTTTTCTCCCATCTCATATTTTTTCCATCACCAGGGGCTCTGTATAAATGAACATTTGGAGTAGTGCTACACCCAGAGGTAAACCCAAATTTACTTCTCAATTAATGGTAATGCAACAACTCAGGTTTAATAAACTGACCTTTCTCAGAAATATTCTATAATTTTAGCTTCACTTCCTCTTTCCTGTTTCTTCTTTTCTAGTGAGCAGATTTTCGGTTGTTCTCTGTCAACATGACTCACAGATTGAACTTCTCGCATCTGTGCAGATTCAGAACATGCAGCAGAATAGAGGATCAGATGGGTTTTTGAAGTGGGTGGAGGAGACCACAGACTGAAATATTAAAACACAGAGCACAATTTGTTTGTTTATTTTTGTTAGAACATAAAGCACATTTAATGTATTATCACATTCAATATAAATCACATTTCTATCAAAAAGTGCCTAACATGTAAAATATCACATTTCTCAGATCACACACTTGCTTTGGAATGCCAAAAAAAAAAAAAATCTAATTTATAGCATACCTATATCAAATGCATATCATATATTCATAAACCAATAGGGGTTTCTGCCACAAGTCTTTATTCATATTGAATGAATGATATGTCAAAGTATATGACTTTCATTCTTCATTATTCATTCGCTATACTGTACATTTGGAACTGGTAAGATTTTTTGAAAGAAGTCTCTTAGGCTGGCTGCACACTAGACGATTTTAAGCCCGATTTGCATCCCCGAATGATCGGGGGGTGTGGCCCGATTCGCAGCTTGTCGCAAAAGATTTTTTGTCCAAAAAATCCTCTATTGTGTGGTGTCATTACGATTATTTATCTGCTCCCGATCGAGACAGAGTGTCCCCAAACTCAAATCGTAAATATCAAACATGTTTGATATTTACGACTCTTGATCGGGCTACCTCTGACGTGATACCCGCGATAGCCAATGAGAGCGAGCAAGCACCAACTACCGGATGTTGCGTGCTTCTATAGCTGAAACTTGGCAGCTACAAAATGCCATGAAAGCAGTCTTTAAGCCTAGTTCTGGCAGTCGCCTGGCTGGTCTTACGGTGACGGTGAGGAATTCCCCTCTGAGGAACCAACCCCCGAGGGCTCCTCTCTCCGCCGGCACTTCACAGCCAGTGGAGCTGCCCAAGGAACGGGCTGGACCCTCCCGTGGGGTACCACTCGTATCCTTCGGCGCTCCTCCCGATGATCGGATGCCGATCGCTGCATCGGGATCGGATGCCGATCGCTGCATCGGAGGGTGAGCCAGACCTTTCTGGAGATGATGATCCGGCGGCCAGCAATGCCGGATACGGATCCGAAAATGGTGGCTATGCTTGCCCAGGCCGCCGAGAGGGTTGGGCTCAAGTGGAGGCTTCCACCGCGTCCCGAACCCTTGAGGCTGGACGATTGGTTTCTCGGGGTGGCTCGCGCTGGGTCTCAGGGCCCCACCCTGGTGCCTTTCTTTCCGGAAGTGCATGATGAGCTCATTGGATCGTGGACGGCACCTTTCACTGCCAGAAACCGCCCCGGTGGCTCATCCTCCCTCACCATCCTCGACGGTGGGGCAACTCGGGGGTATATGGAAGTCCCTCCGGTGGAGCGGTCGGTTGCGATGCAATTGTGTCCAAATACCACTGCCACCTGACGGGGCAAACCGTCACTCCCCTCCCGGGCCTGTAGGTACTCGTCGGCGCTAATCGGCAGTGCTTATGCGGCCTGCAGAGAAGCTGCCTCCGCCTTACATGCCATGGCGTTATTGCAGGTTCATCAGGCCAAGGCACTGAAGGACCTGCACGAGGGTGGTCACGACCCAGAAGTTCTCAAAGAACTCCGCACCACTACTGACCTCGCGCTACGTGCGACGAAGATCACTGCACGGTCTCTGGGTCGTGTGATGTTCACTATGGTGGTCCAGGAGCAGCATCTCTGGCTGTGTCTGGCCAACATGAGGGAGGCCGACAAGACTCGGTTCTTAAATGCCCCCATGTCCCAGATCGGCCTTTTCAGCGACGCAGTGGAGAACTTCGTCCAGCAGTTCTCCGCCGCACAGAAGCAGACCGAGGCCATCAAGCACATCCCTCCCCGGCTGGCCCGCTCCCGCGCAGCAAATGCAGCAGCCTCCAGCAAAGCAGTGCAGTGGAGCCGGTCACAGGGCAGCCGCCCCGCCCGTCCATGCCCACGCCAAACCTGGTGGCAAGCGGAAGAGCAAGAGGCCCTAAGACGGGCGACCCAGAGATGGAGGAAGTTGCTCTTCGTGAGATGGTGAACGCACCACTCCCTCCCCCGGAGGATGGCTGGGCGGAGAATCTTTTGTTTCTTTTTTTCCCGCCACTGACTTCACGGACAGTGGTACCCAAAACCTTTCTTCTATAAAAGCAGTTTCTTCTATCCCTGGGTCCCCAGAGGAGATGGGGAGTTGTGGACGGGCCAGTTTCGGATCACACTCTTCTCTCCTCTCTCACCAGTCGCCTCTGGCTTGCTTAGTTGGGGACACTTCATTTCCAGCGATACCGTTGACTTGATTGCAAAGATACTATTTAAACTGAGCTGGATGTTGACATCACTGAATTCAATGATGAACTGTCTTTAACTGAAAAATTTGTGTTTACTATTGTCATTTTGCATTATTGACACTATTTTCCTAATTAATGCTGTTCAGTTGCTTTGACACAATCTGTATTGTTAAAAGCGCTATATAAATAAAGGTGACTTGACTTGACTTGACCAGTGAGCAGCAGTGGGAGGTCGAGAGTGCTATCAAATGTACTACTCACGCACCCTCTGCCTCTGAATGCAGGTAAGTGTTACACATACTCAGATCCCGCTTCGGACCGTCTATGAGACGCCTGGGCCAGGTCCCTGCATTCCTCTTCGCTGCCCCACTGCGGGTACGATGGTGGTTCGGTTGGTGCCAGTTGCTCCCCAGTCCATCTAGCTGGCTCCTTCAGACCATCAGACTCGGCTATGCTATTCAGTTTGCCTGGCGTCCTCCAAGTTCAGGGGCGTCCACTTCAATTCAGTGAAGGCTGCAGATGCCCCTGTCTTGCATGCAGAGATCGCAGTCCTATTGGCGAAGGATGCGATAGAGCCGGTCCCTCCAGCCAATATGCGGTCCCTCCAGCCGATATGAAGACGGGGTTTTACAGCTCCTACTTCATTGTACCCAAGAAAGGCGGTGGGTTATGACCAATCTTGGATCTGCGTGTCTTGAACCGGGCCCTTCACAAGCTACCATTCAAGATGCTCATGCAGAAGCGCATTTTCGGGTGCATCCGTCCCCGAGATTGGTATGCAGCGATCGACCTGAAGGACGTGTACTTTCATGTCTTGATCCTTCCTGCGGTTTGCATTCGAAGGACGAGCATATCAGTACAAGGTCCTGCCCTTCAGGCTGTCCCTGTCGCCCCGTGTCTTCACGAAAGTTGCAGAGGCAACCCTTGTTCCCCTGAGAGAGCAGGGCCATTCGCATTCTCAACTACCTCGACGACTGGCTCATACTAGCTCAGTCTCAGGATCAGTTGTGCGAACACAGGGACTTGGTGCTCTCGCACCTCTGCCGGTTGGGCCTTCGGGTCAACTGGGAAAGGAGCAAACTCTCCCCGACGCAGAGGATCTCTTTTCTCTGTATGGAGTTGGATTCGGTCGAACAGACAGAACGCCTCCCAGAGTAATGTGATCAGTCAGTGTTGAAATGCCTGAATATGTTCAAGAGCAGGACGGTGGTCCCACCGAAACAGTTTCAGAGGTTCCTGGGGCATATGGCAGCTGCAGCGGCAGTCACGCCCCTCTGAGGAAGGATCCACTGACTCAGAGACGGGGCACCCTGTGGCACCCATGTCCAGACTTCTGGAAACCTCATGTCTGGTCCCTGGACGGGACGTGGAGGTTTTAGGTGACCTATCCCAGGAGGTAGTTGACACCATCACTTCGACGAGAGAACTGTTTACGAGACACGCTTAAGCCTTGAAGTGGAACCTGTTTGTCGACTGGTGTCCTTCTTACCGAGAAGACCCCTGAAAATGCACGATCAGAGTCGTGCTGTCCTTTTTGTCGAGCTCTTTCAACCCCTCCGCAGCCAGACGTGGCGGAATGTCCGGCGCCAGGCCCTCGTGTGGAGCCAGTATCCTCCTGTGTTCTCACCTCAAATGGGTAGAAGCACTGAGAGGCCCTGGTTTAGTGTCGGTTTGCTAAAACCGCTCCAGAGTGTCCATACTGTAGACCCTGTTGAGCTCCTCCATCCCCTCGGCAGCCAGACGTGGCGGAACATCTGGCACCAGGCCCTCACTCGATGAATCCTTGAGAACCGGTAGAGGGCTGGGTTCTATATGTAGAGACCTAAGTGGATCCCATATGTGTAAAGCCCACTGTATAGCCTCAGAGCCCGTGTTTCCCCGGCAGTCTTTCTGCCATTTTCCAAGAGAGTTACAATCACCTGTAATCTTCCATATGCACCTAAATGGCCATTCATATGTGTAAGTTTTTCCGAAACCTCCTTTGGGAAGGATGGGGCTTCTGCAATGTTCCTGTTCCAAGTGGAACGGGTACGTTTTCCCAGTGTTAGCACTACCCACTCAGTGAGATTGGATATGACAACAGTGACTGGCCTTCTTGTTGCGAGCCCCGGCCTACACCAAAAAGGGGCGCAGGAGGCTCGCGCAAGACACTGGAAGGGGCAGCATCCATAGCGCTTTGGTAGGGATCCCAATACGTCGGTCACCGACGTGACTCGGAGTGACCGACTGAAAGGGAACGTCTCGGTTATGTATGTAACCCTCATTTCCCGAAGGAGGGAACGGAGACGTCACGTCCTGTCGCCACAGCTGCTGTACCACCGCTTAGCGGCCGGGTCACCGGCTTGGCTCCTCAGCGAAAACCTGACTATGCGTTGAACAAAAATAACTGAACATTTAAATACAATAAAGCAATACCCAAAAGATTTATAAAGCTAAAACTTTTACACAGATTAAAGTGCAAAAGAATTCTAAAGACCAATAGGTACCACTTTACAATCAAAACACTTTCAAACAATATCTAGGGCATGTTGTAGTCCAGATTAAAATGTAAAAAACTTGTAAAATAAATAGCCAATTAAGTCTAAATATTTAAGTACTTGCCACTGTGATGAACACCACTGCGAATACAAAAATCTGGGGCCAGTTGCATAAACTTAGCCACCATGTTAAGACTGTGTCTTAAGAACTAGTTTGACCAACTAGCAGTTGCCAAGGGGTAATCAGTCTTAATTTTCCAATACAAATAAGAACAATCTACCTTTTCATAACTGAATTAAAAAAGTTATTACCAGTATTGAAGAGAAAAAAATTAGGTGACTAACTATTTAAGACTAGACTAAACAGTTTATGCAACCGGCCCCTGAATGGCTTTTTAAATCATTTAAACACGTTTCAGAAACAAAGCAGCTGCTGCTTTAAATGCTTTTGCATTTTGTGTGTGCAATTCTTGGATTTGTGTGTAAAGTTTTGGAAAAAAAAGGAGGCAAAGTTTTGAAAATGTAAGTAGTTGAAAAAACTGTAAGAAGTATTTTTGTGATTTAAGTAATTTTATTTAAATAAAATATTACAAAATATTTGTAATCTGTGGGGTTATTATTATAACCAAAATATATATATATATATATATATATATATATACACACATACATATTAATTTAGTTTAAAGTAATAAAATAACTAAAAATAAGTAAACTAAAACTAAAATGTATAAAAAGTATACAGACATTGAAAAACTGACCAAAAATGACCAAAGCACACAAAAAAATCGTTAAAACTTTTATATAAAATTTAAAATATAAACAAACACAAAACAAACACATAATTCAAAATTTTAACAAAAACTATGATAGCATATTAATGATACTAAAACACCACTGGTAATGTGAGATTAATAAAGTCAAATATTTTGTAATCCCTAACAGCTTTGTGGTTAATATGCAGTTTTTGTGCCTAAATCATAATAATAAATTAAACAATCAACAAAAATAAACTATATAGACATTGCTATTTGCATTTTTTGTCAACTCTGTGGTGTTTTTTTAACACAAGGTACACATCTCTTCAGGGTCCGTGTGGAGAGAGCACAGTGATGTTTCCATCAGATTGTTGGACACAATTCAGGAATTACAGCAGCATTTCCGCAATAGCCATCCTCCAGCTCTCTCCCCCCTCCTCCTTTCTGCAGTCTAGACCATAACTGCAAGCAAGAACATCTCTATGGCTTTTTGAGCAGATGTGCATATGGCTGTGAGCATTATGCATAATTGATGATCATTATCTTATTCACAAATAAAAGCTGAATATATGCCCACATCCTACTGCTGGACTCAAAAACTCCTCCAACTCAGGAGCTGAACACACAAATTCTTTGGTGACTGAGGGCAAACAGACCTGGATATGCAGCTGTAAGTGTGGTTACCATCTCTATCACCGGAAGCATCCCATAGAGGTTATCGTCACCCTTTTAGACAAGTACCTACATAACTTTAAAGGAATAGTTCACACAAAATGAAAATTTGCTGAAAGTTTACTCACTCTCTAAGGCCATCCAACATGAGATAAATTTGTTTATTCATCAGAACAGATTTGGAGAAATGCAGCATTACATCATTTGCTCACCAATGGATCCGCTGCAGTGAATAGGTGCTGTCAGAATGAGATTTCTTAAAGCTGATAAAAACATCACAATAATCCACAAATAATCACATGACTCCAGTCCATCAGTTAACGTTTTGTGGAGAGAAAAGCAGCATGTTTGAAAAAACAAATCCATCAAGGCATTTTTAACTTCAAACTTTTATATCTCCTCTCACCTGAATCAGGAGAGAAATATACTCGGATGTTTACAAGCGAAGAAGTCTAAATCAGTTTTTAAAAACAAATTAATTTTTGATTTTCATGTGAGACGACAACAGGACTATTTTGGCCAGAAGTGACAGTTTAAAAATGTCTTGATGTATTTTTACATCAGTCAGATATTTAATACCTCATGTTGTGAGCACCTATTTATTGAATGTTAATTTAATCTATTTTCCCTTTAAAAGGCGAATAAGTTCATTTAGTATTTTAATTTTATTGTAATTATTTTACGTCAGAATGTGTGTGCTTTGCATAAGTGAATTTATATCTGCGGTTGCATTTGTCATTTTCATTTTGGGAAAGGATTAAAAAAAAACATTTAAATTCATTTTTACTGATGACATTTGACATCATGATATTTCAAAATTTAGTTAAGAAGTAATTTAATTTAATAGCACAGCTCATGTGGTGCATTTAGGTTTTTAGACTTAGTAGAGTTTAGTAGGGTAATCAAAGCCTTTTTTACTACTAAGTGGAGGCACTGGCATTTGTGTGATCTGTTAAAATTGAGGGTGAAATGATTCACAAAGGAAGAACAACACCTGAGGGAAGGGCCAAATTATTTTCATCTAACACTTTATGAATATAAGCAGGAAGTCATCATTCTGTACAAAAGCATAACATTGCAGTTCTCAATGCAGATCCTGGAGATCAACCTTCATACTTGACAGGAAAAAGGGTTGCATTTGAATTTTGGTTTGAGTATGGTCGCCTAATTTTTTTTTTCTTCTAAAAACGTGAAGCATCTTTATTCTAAAACAATTTAACCAATTAATTTAATGTTCATTCATTTTATTTATTAGCTATTAATCATGCTCCCTGACCCATCCTTAAATTCCATAATAAGAGAGTTTCCATCCACATTTGTGTTTTTGCAAGTCAGCAGTCAGTGCAATCAGCTTGTTTGCTGCTTTTTGCTTCATTATCTGCGCCAATACATAAAAAAAATACAAAATATTGTAATTGTAATAATATTCATTTAATAATTATGCAATTTAATTATAATTGTGATCATAACAGAAAACAAATTTTTTCTGGTCAATAAAACAGTTTAACCTTCATTTTCCCCACCTTATTGTGCTGTTTCTGGTCAAAAATTAGCATCTTTCAATTAGCATCTTTCATCTTTCAAGCACATGCACCTCAGTTTTTGAGTTTTTTTTTTTTTAATTATCCACAAATAATGCTTTTTCTTCACTCAAATACTGAGGTGCATACTAAACCTGTGCTAATAGAAAACAAGTCGTCAAAAAGACTGAATCCCTGATTTGGTGCTAATATAGCATAATTAGCTATGTTTCCATCCAAAGATTCGAATTAAACGTATGTGCAAAACTGGAATATCGTATAAAACCTATGCAAATAAAACACCGTTTCCATCCAACGAGTCAAAGTGAACAAAATCGTCACTGCCTGCTAAACTGTGGCACTAAATATCACTAAGAATATAGGAGAAGCCACTGAATATAATAGTTTTCATATATGATATAAACTACTTGCACCTCAGAGCGAGCAGATGTAACAATAAATGCTGTGAATGCTTTCGTCACTAAGAATATAGGAGAAGCCACTGAATATAATAGTTTTCATATATGATATAAACTACTTGCACCTCAGAGCGAGCAGATGTAACACAATAAATGCTGTGAATGCTTTCGGAGGTGGATTCTGCTGTTTGGGAATGCAGTCGTGTAAGACAATTATACAGAAATACTTTGATGACAGACTTTGCTCAGGCATTTCAGAATAACCATAACAACATATAGATGCTGTGAACGAGATCGGTCCGCTGCTAGTCAAGTTATCCCATCTCATAGCACAAAGTCACATTACTTTTTCAATGCGCATGGAGGAATTTATTCAGTAAATGTGTTTCCATCGTAGTCACATAGCTACTGTCACACCCCTGTTTTGTTGTGTTTTCTTCCTCATGTGCCCGTGACCTAGTTTTCCCGTCTGTCTGATTGTGTCATTTGGTTCAGGTGTGTCTTGTTAATCATTTTCATTTGCCTGTGTATTTAGTTCAAAGTGTATTTAGTCCTTCTCATATCACTTCAGTCTACAGTACACATTCAATTCAAGATTCAAGTATAACATTCATATGTGTGACTGAGAAACAATCCTCTAGTGGCCAAGGAAATATTATAATTCCACTAACCAGGAGGAGGAAGGAGTATGTTTTCTTTTCTGTCATTTTTAAAGTGGTGATTAAAGCAGTATTTTTGGGACAGACAGATTATTTTTGAAATCTTAAAACAAAAAAAGTGTGCTTCTCATATCACTTCAGTCTACAGTACACATTCAATTCAAGATTCAAGTATAACATTCATATGTGTGACTGAGAAACAATCCTCTAGTGGCCAAGGAAATATTATAATTCCACTAACCAGGAGGAGGATGTTTTCTTTTCTGTCATTTTCTGTCAAAGTGGTGATTAAAGCAGTATTTTTGGGACAGACAGATTATTTTTTAAATCTTAAAACAAAAAAAGTGTGCAAATGACTTTAGTTTTCTTAAATGTCCCAAGTCCCGTCTGGATCGTTCATTAATAAATCTGCTAACGAATCTTTCTCTGAGAAGTTTTGCCACTGAACTAACTAGTCATAAGCAAGCAAGGCGATTAAAGCAGTATTATTGGGATAAAGAGCAATTGTGCGTACAGTGGCTGTGGTACCAAGGTGCACCACTGAGACAGACCAGACAAAACATTCATATAATAAAATATCCAAAGTAACACAGTGGTTGGTTGGTCTCAAACAAGATTAAATATCTACAAACTTTAGCAAAGGAAATAAAAGTTTTGCACAAAGCAGCGAGCAAGATAGCAGAAAAGGAACTAGTTTCATTTTAAATTTTTGTTAACGTTTTAGTAATTTTATTGTTTTGTCATATATATATATATATACACACTGAACAAAATTATAAACGCAACACTTTTGTTTTTGCCCCCATTTTTCATGAGCTGAACTCAAAGATCTAAGACTTTTTCTATGTACACAAAAGGCCTATTTCTCTCCCACTCCTCTTCAATGGCTGTGCGAAGTTGCTGGATATTGGCAGGAACTGGAACACGCTGTCTTATACGCCGATCCAGAGCATTTTGCCTAGACTATTGCCTAGTCCTGGCTTAGTCTAAACCCTGTCTGTGAAACCAGGCCCATATGTTAGGCTTTAGAGGATTAAAAGTGAATCATGACACTTTAATAATATTATTCATGATGCTAATTGTTTTTTCGAAGAAGTAGTTTTATTCTATTAACCAGAAGCAGTACATACAACACATTTTCTGTAGTTGAAACACATACACAAAAAAGAACAGAGAGTAATTATAATTTAACATTTTTAAACAAAATATTTACTAGCAAAATGTTTTTAAAAAGATGCAATTAAACAGCATTTTGTTGTAGATTAATGGGGGGAAAGCTAAAATAACTGCAGCTTTGATTTTGCCACTCTTTAATTTTCAGTGTTAAGCTTAGATCTGTATTTTATCCTTGACACAGATAGCATGTGGCGGTGTGATCTATGAGCGGGACCTCCCGCTCCACACCAACCAGAATTCAACTGTGATGGGACCTTTAGCCTCAGGCTTGAGTCAGAATTCATGAACCACTGCTCTTCAGAGGAGCTCAGATCAGCAGGTGCTGCGGTGAATGAATCTGTGAGCCAGTCATATTGGCCACTATTGTCAGAAAAATATATTGAGGATTAAAATTAAATGTGCTTTATTGCCATTTATGGTCCTATGAAGAATTGGAGAAACATCCATGGAATTTTCCAGTGCACAAAAGGTGCACAGATAGTGTGATAAAGTTCTTTAGATTGTTAAAATGTTCTTCACACTAAGAAGAAAAAAAATGGTTCTTTTAAGAACTGTTCACTGAAAGGTTAATGGTTTCACTTTATTTTGATGGTCCCTTTAACACATTCTGTTGACTATAAGTAATGTTGCACCTACATGTCTACTAACTCTCATTAGAGTGTTAGTAGAGTATTAGTAGACTGGTAGAGTTAGGGTTAGAATAAGTTGACATGTACTTGCAAAGTTGCTTATAGTCGGTAGAATGCCTGTTGGGAGACCATGACAATATAGAGTTAGCAGACATTAAGCAAACAGTCTACTAATACTCTGATGAGAGTTAGTAGACACATAGGTGCAACATTACTTATTGTCAACAGAATGTTCAAAAGGGACCATCAAAATAAAGTGAAACCATTAACCTTTCAGTGAACAGTTCTTAAAAGAACCATTTTTTAAAATTAATCTATATTTACAACATTTGAGTGAATGATCTGACCTTGTCTGCCAGATGTGGCAGGTGCTTGTCTTTGCCCTGCAGCTGGAGATTTAATTCATTCAACTTAGATTCGCCAGTATCATTAGAAATGAGTCATTACTAAACTTGCTGGCACATTTGTTCATTCCTTTGCCCTTGAGGAAAATTCAAACATTGTCTCCTAGACTTGTGGGAGAGACATCTAAAACCATGTTCACACATACTGTGACATACTTGCATGTGCAAATAACCAAAACCTAAACCAGATTATCATATGTAATTGAGGTATCCCATTCACATTGGAAGGATTCTGCTCGCTTGTGCAAACTTTACCATGAAATTGTACAACTGTATTGTATTAGTATTGTATTGCATATTAATATTGTATATAGTATTGAAAAAAAAAAGATTTGACTAACCTTTTTCTCAAAATTGCAAGATATAGGCACACTCACAATTGCAAGTTATAGTCAGAATTGCGTGATATAAAATTGCAATTGTATGCAATCACGTTAGAATTGTAAGAATTGAATTGGACTTCAACTGGACTGGCAATTGAGAATTTATATATATATATATGAGTTTATATCTCATAATTTTGACTTTGTTTACGCAATTGTGAGTTTATATCTTGCAATTCTGACTTTATAACTGTCAATTACAAGTTTATATGGCGCAATTCTGAGAAAGAGAAAAAAAGTCAGAATTGTGAAATGTAAAGTTGCAATTGCGAGAAAAGTCAGAATTGCAAAAAAAAGGCAGAATTGTGAGTTTATATCTCATAATTCTGACTTTATTTTTAAGCAATTATGAGTTTATATTCCACAGTTCTGACTTTATAACTCTCAATTGCAAGTTTGTATCATGCAATTCTAAGAAAAAAAGTCAGAATTGCAAGATGTAAACTCGCAATTATGAGAACAAAGTCAGAATTGTGAAATAAAAAGTCAAAAGTCAATGCAAATATTCTTTTAATAAATCCACAAGAGGGTAAATACAGGACAGGCAGGCAGGACACACACGTAGGGACTTAGTAGACCGGACAGGGGAACACATATCAAGAGTAACATTTGTTATTTTGGTTTGACCACATTGGATGTTGAATTAAAAGGGCACAGCTCAAGCTTTTTATCAGAAGTAGTAGCTCATAAAATCTGAAATTAGCTTTTAGCAGTTCTTTTATTAAATCATAATGAAATACTCTATGGTGCCATATGAATAGGTGGAAGAATTACAAATTAAAACATTAAAAGAAAAACGAAAAACAAATGATAAAATATGAAGGGTGTCATCACATCTGTTGTACCAAATGGAGCCATGCTGGTTCTTTGAAACAACACCACAAACAGAGATCAAGCAAAAGTGTTTAAACGCTAATGATGACTTTGAGGCTCTATGAACATCTGACAATCTGCTCTGAATCATGAAATCAGTGCACGCACTGCTCCCTCGAGATTGTAAATATAATTGATTCAAAATGTTTTTAATAAAGAGTCCATGAACTCTCAACAAAGCAGCGTGGGTCAGTTCTTGATGGGAATGTTCGATAAATGCGAGCATGCAGGGAAGTTGTGGCTCTTATTCAGAGAGTACATATAACTTTTCTAGAAATATTCTTCATAATTATTGTACTTGTTGCACTCTGTATATTTCACACGATTGTTTATTTTATATTGAGATTACCAGCTGCAGCATGGGTAAATATTATATTAAACTGGTATGTTACACTTAGTTCACCCATTAAAAATAAAAAGGGTCATAGTTACCAAGTTTTATTTTTCTTTCTTCTGTGAAACAACTGGCTTTTACTGAAGTTCCTCAATTTTTTCCCCACAAAATGACCAAGGCTTGCTCACCTAATATTAAATATTAAAACTTCAAGAACTCAAACGCACTACCATGTTCTTGTACAGCATAAGGAATATCCAATGACGAGTGCCTGAACTCTCAAAAATCTGCTCAAATGTCTTAAGGTCAAAGTCAATTTGTTTATATAGCTAGTGTATGCCAAAGTGCTGTACATATACAAATAAAGTAAATATAGAGATTAAGAGAATAAAAAGAAACGACTCAACAAACACATAATCAATACAAAAACACATAAAAATACACAAGCATACATTTCATCCAAAAGCCAAGGAATACAGATAAGTTTTCAGGCGGGATTTAAAAACAGGAAGGGAAGGTGCAGATCTAATGTCCAGTGGTATGCTGTTCCATAGTCTAGGACCGGCTACAGAAAAAAGCCCGATCTTGAATTAACCTTTCTTAAATGAAATATAAAGTGATGGGAACACACATTTTGACAGTTGGAAGTCGAATATCATATACTTTTATTGTATTGCCACTGCTTTCTCCTGATGCAGTTAGTACTTGATGAATTGAACAGTACATACAATATCCACAAATTATAGAGAGAGCAAACAATACATCCAGAGAACAGATGGACTGTAGTTTTCAGTACAGTGCATATTTATCAGGTGAGAGCTGGAGGGAGGCAATCAGACAGAGATGATGTGACATATTTACAAATCCTTTCATACAATATTAAATTCGTGCAATCCATCAATCTATTTTTTTTCAGTTTTTTATTTCCATTCTAAATACTTTTAATGGAGTTACACAGAAGTCAAATATGCTTAACACCATGCAAATTATTTAAAACAGTAACAAGCACATTTGCTTGCTTGCATTTTGACATTATAAAGCTTGTAGTTTTAAAGAACAAGTTTTGTTCTGATCTGTAATTTCTAAAGACTTGTCAGAAACATTGTGACAGCTAAACAAACACACACACGCACGCACGCACGCACGCACACACAAAAACAAAACTTTACTATATACTTATATTTATATTTACTATATATTTACTATATTTTTTACAATTTTCTTTTTTTTACAAATCAGGATCTCCTTAAAAGGAGGTTTTGCCTGATTTGGGACACTTTTGGGTCTAAATTTGTCCCCAAAATGTGGTGAAAATGTTAAAAGCTCATATTTTTCATTTTAATACTTGTTATAATTATTGATTACAATGAAATGTAGTCAAACAAACACTGTGGAACAGATGTTATTAGTATGAAAAAAAGGCTATTTGTGGTCAAAATTGACCAACCATAGAAAATGGATGTCAAAGACCCTATAACACAGAACAATTTAATACTGTATGTGTTGAATAAAATCTATATTCTGTTTTAGCCACAATGCTGAACAAACACACATAGAAATGGGACTATAAAACATCCAGTGCAAACACACCGGACACAAACAGCCAGAGAGAGAGAGTATGGAAGCTTATTTCCGCTACGGAATTAAGAACTGTGAGTTTATATCTGAGAATTATGAGGGAACAAGTCAGAATTGTGAGATATAAACTTGCAATTGTGAGAAAAAGTTTCCATTTTTATTAACGTGTCCTGTTGCGGAAACAAACTTCCATAATTGTGAGATGTAAGGTCAGAATTCACAGAAAAAGTCTGTTTTTTAAAAGAATTATAAAATGTAAGGTCTTCATTCAGAGAGAGAGAAAAATCATAATTACAAGATATAAACTCAGAATTGCAAAATGTAAACTCTGAATTTTAAGAAAGAAAAAAAAAATAGTATTCTGACTTTATATTTTGCAAACATATACATGATACATTTCTTTATAGATTTTGGGTAACACTTTAGCTTAGGCAGGGGTTGACTTTGCGTATTTGGGGCCCCAACAAAATAACTATGTGCTCTTTTATGCCTAACCCTTATTTTCTCGCATTCTCTCTCTCATAGTTTATAGTTTATTTACCCCTTCACAACTTAAGTAAATAATTTAGTCAACCTGATGCTCTTCTAAAGCCACATTAGGCTATACATTTTTTTTTTTCGGTTCACAAATGAAGACATAATAAAAAAATGCTTGCACTTGTCCATTTAATTAATTGTATCCTTCTTCAATCTTTTTACAAAAAGGATTCAAATGTTTGTATCCATTTATATCCGTTTTGCGATGACACATTTATGTGGCCAAGTGTAAATGGAAACGTTTTAATAAATTAGATAGATATCCGATCAGCGAAAACGCATGAAATGACCAGGTGTAAACAGGCCCTAAAAGTTGTCAGTGACTCTTTGCACATTTTCTAGGCTTTATAATCCTGCCTGTCATTCACTTCAGTTCATCACGATCTCATGATGTTCTGTTAATCAATGAAGCTCTCTGCACTGCACAGTGAATCTTGTATTTACATCGTATCTACAGTACACATTGTTATGATGAAAAGATTCGGGAGGTTGCAGAACTCAGCACTTGACAAAAACTCTACGTTTTGAGTGGTACGGTGAGTGAACACTTGACATTCTCCAGAACGCAAATACACACTGGAGCGTTTGCCAAATATGTTTCACCAATATCAGATGGGGCCCCCTGATTCCCCGGGACCCTAAGTGGCCACTTACCTTGCTTATTGGTTAAGTCCACCTCTGAACTTATGGACCATTTCTCACTATTCACCATTTGCTTATTAGCATGCATATTACTAGGACATTGGCTGTTTTTTAGTACTTATGATACAAGTAATAATGCCTTTCTCTGCACTACCATATTCTAGAACCATTAATCCGACCCCAGTTCCAGTTGAGCTCAGTCTTTAGAGGATTTTTAAAATGCACATAGGGATTAATGCTTTAGATGTTGTAATAGTTTCAACATATGTGTACACATTATGTACAAAAATAAGAAATTAGATCACCACAAACTGCTTGAGGACAGACACTGTTTGAGTATTATGTTTTGGATATTATAGTAGTTCAAACATGGTGGTTTCTTTGTGTAGGACAAAAGACAGATAGACACGTATATGTTGATGTCGGCAGACTAGAACCTGCAATGTGCAAAACTACATATTTTCAAAATAGACTAGTTGGCTATTCAGACTGTGTAATAAGGCTGACATGGCTGAAACCTTGACATGGCATCTTAAAAATCCAAAGCTTGTGCCAGGACACAGTGTGAGATCTGACACAAAGGCTAAAGATGTCTGTCTGAATGTGCATGTCTACAGTGTCAGTTGGGAATTTAAAGAGGGCCACTCAAAAAACAGTGTGATATGTGGCAGCCAAAGGTGTCCATCTCAATTTGTATGACTGTAGCAGTGGTGCTTTATAGGGGATGCTGTCACCCAACAGCTAAAACACACTAATGAAAAAGAACACAAATGTCAGAGATGAGGCTCACAATGACTCAGCTTTGTGTCTGCATCATGTAGACTTCCAGTCAAAAGTTTGAAACAACTTTTAAACAAAAAAGTATCTTGTTATCACAAAGGATGCTTTTATTTAATCAGAAATTCAGCAAAAGCAGCAATATTTTGAAATAATATTACAATTTAAAATAACTATTTTTTATTTGAATATATTTTATAAAATGTAATTTATTCCTGTACATTTTCAACATCATTACTACAGTCTTCAGTGTCACGCACTGTAAAAAAAAAATCCGTAAAATTTACGGTAAAAAAACGGCAGCTGTGGTTGCCGGAATTTTACCGTAAAAAAATACGGTAGCAACGTTTTAGGTTTTACGGTTTTAACTTAAATTTACAGTTAAATACCGTAATTTCATTAACTGATATAATGTTAATATACCAACCTATTGAAGTACTGAAATCTGTTTTGTACCTTTGTAATACACTGATAACCACCAAAAGCAGGTGGTGATGAGAAAGTCACATGATGAACCAAAGCCCATCACAAGCAGCTTTTAAATAATAACATATATAGAAGGTGCACATTCACACAAACACTAAACATCATCATGGTAACGCACATGAAACTGAAATAATGCAATAAACATTAATTTAACAACATTAAATGAATAGCTAACAATACATAGCTAACATACTTCTTTCAAAAACATTTAAAAATATCTTAATTATTCCAAACTTTTCAAGACGCTTCAAATGACTTTCAAATATCCATTTCAAGTTTTCTTTTCTGGTCTGAACTAAAACAATTTAAATCCCATTTTTAAAAATTCGGAACAAGTAAAATGATTCTTTACTACTTTCTTTCCTTCATCAGTACAGAAACAACTTCCCATTGTCACCACGCACGTTTGTCGCAGAAGACTACAGCTGTGATCTCTCCTGTCTGCTGTTGTTTTGAAAGCAGCAGGGTGACGTGTTGACGAGGAACAGTCAAAGGAACCAGGGCTCAGCATGATGTCAGATGTGTGGGAGTCACTCCTGCTTCCAGAACACAATTCACCTCCGGCTTCCTGCCTCACCGCCTCAGGCCCAACCTTGATTTTACCCGGGCGAGACCATAGAATCTTAATTTAGCGTCGCTTAAGGCAGAGGCCACGCTGAGAATCTAAAAATACATGCGACCAACATGAGGCATCATCTTGAGTATCGAGAAAATGTTCATGATAGGCACCATGGTTAAGCAGATGAAAGCCTCTACAAACTTCAAAGTAAATCAAAGAGACGTTATTCAGTTAAAGTTTTGACCAAAAAAGCTACTTCCTCAGCATATTAGAATAATTTCTGAAGGATCATGTGACACTGAAGACTGGAGTTATGATGCTGAAAATTGAACATTGCCATCAAATATATCAAATAGAAAGCAGATCTTTTAAATTGTAATAATGTTTTACAATATTACTGTTTTACTGTATTTTTGATTAAGTAAATACAACCTTGGTGAGTATAAGATATTTCTTTCAAAAACATTGTAATTATTCCGAACTTCCAGTAGTGTGTATGAAATTATCATGAACTAAAAAAATATGTTTGCAGGTTCTTCAGAGAAGCATATTTGAGCTGATAATCATTATACAGTATTAAAATGTATGCTAATGTTAATTAACATTATTATACAGTTGCACGCATGGTTTTAAATGAACAAACATCATATTTTTGATTATGTTTGAGTTTTTTTTTCAGAGGTATAACGTAACACAAAAAGCCTGACACGTTTAAAGTTAAAAAAAGGAAAAACAAAGGTTCTTATTACAACATTATGGTAATCACGATGAATGAGGACTCTGAACCCTCACATATTTGTCACATGCTGATCCTGATGAAACTCTTTCAACCAAACATACAGATATATTTACAATTTTCTTCTCAGTCTGCATGAAGCGCTAATTTAAAACACCTCTTTTCCAGAAGTACTTGAAGTATCATTGTCAAGCGTGTTATTATAAACAGTCATTTCATATCGAGATTGCATTCACAAAAAGCAATTTCTAGCCAATCCATTTTTTTTTTCAGCAGAGCACACCTACAACAATTCATATTTACTATACAAAATTTCATGGCCTGGACATCCCAATTTTAAAATGACAGACTCTTAAAAAGAAAGGTTTCAAAAGAGCGTTTGACACTGATGCCATAGATGAACCATTTTTGCTTCCCCAAAGAACCTTTCAGTGAACAGTTCTTAAAAGAACCATTTTTCTTAGTGTGAAGATTTTAATATTCCAAATAAATGTTGTACTTTGTATTTTTTACTGTAAAGAACCTTTTGTGGAATTTAAAGCTTCCATGGATGTTAAAGATCCTTCATGGAAACATAAATGCCAATAAAGAACCTTCATTTTTAAGAGTGAAGCACCCTTTTTGCATCCCCAAAATATTATGTTCTTTTAAAAAGTCTTGATTTAGTTTTTTGGGTCTACTAGAAGAGGTTTCCATGGATGTTAAAATTTGTTCTTGATGGAACCATAGATGCCAATACAGAACCGTTATTTTTTAATGTGTTTTTATGTATCTTTTATGCACTTCTGACTTAACTCTGTTGCTTTTTATTATTTATCATTTATGGCTTATACTCACCCCACAATTCTTTTGAGCGCAGGCTGTGGGCTTCCTGTCAGGTTCATAAGCACAATAAATTCCTCTGAGAATCCTTGACTATTTTCTGAGAAAAATCCCAGAAATGTAATTTACGTTTAATCATGTGGCATAATACGTGTATCATAACGTTGAAGAAAAAAAAAGTCACATTTTAAACTATTGAATGACTTCCTGAATAGGAATGTTGTAGTGTCGTAGCTTATAAATTCATAAACCCAACAGTGTAATTCATTATCTATTGAGAAGCATTTGAATGACACCACAAGTTCAATGCAAAGTGCACATATGCAGATATGAAAACGACTTCAAAATCCAGTGGGAACATGTTCATCTGATGTACAGTTCAAATGGAGCCAGCTCTCATGATGCTGAGAGTGAATGAGGTAGGCTCAGAGGAGACCCATCTTACCCCAGGGACACTTCATGGGAATATAATTTGGTGACTGTCAGATCTCATTCATGCGGGCAGTGTTCTCTGACTGTGCTACTCTTCTGCTTTTGGGCACATGAAGCAAAGCTCACAGAAAATCACACTGGCAGTAATAGGTTTAAATTCAAAGGCCTGGTAATATGATTCTGACACATCGCACAATGCTGCTTATGTGGGTGATTCACGTTCAAATCTGGTTTGTGTCATTTCTCAAACCCACCTGCCTATTTTTGCCGTACCTCTCTCCAATATGCTCACAATAAAAGTGGAAAAATTTACCCTTTTTTTCTTAACAAAAGAGAAAAATAACAAGCTGTTCCATGATTCCAAGAACATGACCCAGCAAATTTGACTACCGAGTTTTGACCCAGTGTGACCTATACTTTTTTTCTGAAAAAATAAAGAAAAAACAACGGTTTAACTAAATTTAAAATCTGGGAAGAGTAGACTTAAAAATGAAAGATCTACATAGACAAAAGACCAGGGCTGCGTTTCCCAAAAGCATTGTAAGCCTAAGTTGACTGTAGGACCATTGTCACCAATGGAGCTAAGGCCCTGTTTACACTTGGTATTAAGATGCGTTTTGGTCGATCGGATCACAAGTGGACAACGCTTAATACAGGTGTAAGCAGGGTTTGAAATGTTTTGAGCTCATCCACTTTCGACCACTTCCAGAGGTAGTCGAAAACGCATTCGACCGGATTGCTTTCGTGGTGTATACGCTGATGTGGTCGAATGCGTTCGAGCAGCCACAAAAGACCGCCTACTCTCCTCCTACTGACCTAATACACATGTAATCATTGCGAGACGTACAAGGACGCACGCTTATCAGACGGGATTTAAACTTTGACGGGCCGAATCAGAAGTATTATTTTTAATTTCAGTGTGGGCAGAAGACGAAGTACAGAGAAAACTTGACGACTCCTACTGTAAACGCAATACCGCATTGTGTTTGAGATGATGAGTGCGCGATAACTTTAGCCCTCCAACTCGTGTTTTGACGCCGATAGAGTGATCTGCCCATTTACCCTCCTCTTGACATAATCAGCACCACGGGGGTAATCTGGTCAGAAGTGGTTGAAAGTTGACAGAAAAAACTGATTAAAACGCAAGGTATAAATGGGTATGTGTCTCCATTGTCCACTTGTGATCCGATTGACCAAAACGCATCTTAATACCAAGTGTAAAAAGGGCCTAAGATCAACTTGGGCTTACGATGCTTTTGGGAAATGCAGCCCTGAACATTCCTTGGGCAGACAGCAAGTTTGGCCTCAAACAGCAATATTGTACATTAGAACCCCAGATGCTTCATCAGGTGAACAGAATAATATATTTTCCTCTGTCCTGTTGCTTGTGGTTAAAAGAATGAATTCATGATTTTATTTCTTCCTTTGAACCCATATTTTGAAGAATGCTGACATTTCTCCTTCCAATAAAATTAAACTCTATAGCGACCAGTGCTAGCCGACCTACAAGACTCAAAACAGAACCAAGTCATACATACTGTATTTCACCTTCTGCCCAGTTCAGGTTGGGTTTTCTCAGCCATGTTAAAGTATGTGTTAAATATGACAATGAGGTGATTCAAAGTCTAATTGTCTAACAAAACCCAAAGACTGAACATGCACCAATCTTCTTATTGACCCTTGAATTAGACATATATGGGACAATACAGATCAATATGACGCCAGGTTTGACATCAATGAAAACCAAACCCCACTGGTTCTTGAATTTCATTACTGATTGTGACGATAAATACATGATTTTAACACGCTACAGCATTTTCAGTGGATAAAAACTCAAATTTTGGGTATATTTAGGGCTCTGCAACAGTCATTCACAACATAGCTAAGACCTCTTCATCTGTACAGGATGTTGGGGAGTCAGACATCAGGACTTCCCTTTGGTATTTTGGAGCGCTGCTATGCATTTGGCAATGAAAAGTTAATTCTTGGGCTTTGAAATAGCTTTCAACAGTGCCAAAGATCCAGCCCTTCTGAAACATTAGCTGTGGGCCAAAGAGTCTTCTCAAGAAGTGATGAAGAAAGTTAGAAGTTAATGAAAAAATGAAATGAGTACATATTCCCACATAGTCTTAAAGGCACAGCAGCAAAAGATGAAACATTTTCTAAGGGTCACATTATAGATTATGACTGGTTTTGCTGCAAAAAAAAGACAGAAAGTACTAAAATGAGCCTTTTTCAGACAGAAATAGTTTCTCATGGGGCCATCTTTAATAATAAATTTGCATGGCTCAGTGATTAAAAGTCATGCATTTGTTCTATTCATGATGGAGGAGTGAGCTCTGCGATCCTGCAAACACAGGAATGCACTGATCACATGGTCAGTCAGATGTTTAGCTGTAAACAAAATGTCTGTTATTGCTTGGGCAATTCATAAATTCATTTAATAATTGGGAAATAATATCCTATTAATTATTTGATTATTAAAATATGCTTTTTATTTAAAAATAATTTTTATTGAAATCTTTTTTGAAAATTGACATGCTACAGTTAATATGGTTTCCTGTCTTGAATTTTCTCTCTCAAAATGATGGAAATGATTTAAAGTGCCCCTATTATGGATTTTTGAATGCTGCAAAAAAAAGACAGAAAGTACTAAAATGAGCCTTTTTCAGACAGAAATAGTTTCTCATGGGGCCATCTTTAATAATAAATTTGCATGGCTCAGTGATTAAAAGTCATACATTTGTTCTATTCATGATGGAGGAGTGAGTTCTGCGATCCTGCAAACACAGGAATGCACTGATCACATGGTCAGTCAGATGTTTAGCTGTAAACAAAATGTCTGTTATTGCTTGGGCAATTCATAAATTCATTTAATAATTGGGAAATAATATCCTATTAATTATTTGATTATTAAAATATACTTTTTATTTAAAAATAATTTTTATTGAAATCTTTTTTGAAAATTGACATGCTACAGTTAATATGGTTTCCTGTCTTGCATTTTCTCTCTCAAAATGATGGAAATTATGTAAAGTGCCCCTATTATGGATTTTTGAAAATTACCTTTCATGCAGTGTGTAACACAGCTCTAAGTGAATGGCATCCTGCAAGTTTTAAATCTGAAAGTGCACCGTGTATAAAGTTATTGTCTCTCAAAAGAAAGAGTCAACCCTGAATCATTGAAACGAGTCGTTTTTTAAAACAATTCCCAATCCCAAGATGTCAACATAAAACATTAGCATATTGCCCGCCCACTTGTTGTTTGTCTGTTGAGACAGTTCCTTCAGCACATACAAAGAGAAACGTGTGGTAGCCCCTGTGTGACAGGCCAAGACTAGTATGATTCTAGGCTCTTGGTCGTATTCCCTTAAAGGAATCTATTCCTGATTCCAAGCCTTGAGCTATACCCCGGGCCCAGGAGTCTGGCCCTAACAGGTAAGTATTTTGGGGTATGTAGCCTAGGCCTTTGGCCGTATGGAATAACATCTGCTACAAAAGCTGCTTTATCAGGCATTACAGGCATGATGAAATGAAAATGAGACCAATCGGACCAATCACCGCAGATTAGCATCACGCAAAGGAAGGGGTTGGAAAAATGAATCGTTGATCGAATCGTTTGGGAGTCTTTGAGCAAGTAAGGTAAAAATAAATGCATCTTATAAGACAATTAAATAGTTTTTTGACCTTGCATGCCTGTCAACCTGTTGTTGGGGACTCCCAAAACCAAAATATGAACCTTTCATTACCCATAATAGGGGCACTTTAAAAAAATGTGGAAATTGGCAATAAATAAGTTAACGCAAACTCCTATATAGCCTACAAAAGGTAAACATTGACCCAGCTACTTGTTCAGCTAGTAACATGATTAGTTGTGCAAGCCCTAATTTATATAAATATATGTCATAAATATCTAAAATATGTATTGCCTACCATCAAAGGTTTGATTTTATTTTATTTAAATTTATTTTAGCTGTTGTGGAGCAGTGACTTCAAAGCTTGAACCTGTTTATACGCATACTATTCAGTAATAAATGTGTCTTGGCAGTGGCCAATTAGGACTTTCAAAATGACTTTGGACTGATCTCTTCTTGTAAATTCAGAGATGTGGATTCAGATTCAGGCAATTAAATGAACACACAACCTTGGTGTTTGTCAAAAAAAAAACAGTAGGTAATTCGGCCAGGAATTTTTACAGGGGTGATGGGAGAAAAACACAGACTTTTTGGATCTGAATGTCCTCTGTAAATGTTGAAATTACCTTATGTGCCCAAAAGTTAAGATGAAGTACGTATGTTTTATGTATGCTATGGCCCTTTTTAATGTGCACTAATATTTTTTATTTTATAGTAGAATCCAGAAAGATGTCACACTGCTTAATTTGTGAAGTCTGTTACACCCAAAGCCTACCTTTGAGTCTCTGTACTAGTAGAGAAGAAATCATTCTGCCCAAATGTTCTAAATTTTGAATACATTTATTTTATCATTCCAGAATGCAAGTCTAATCAGACACAAAAGTAGCAAAAAAGCTTGTGAACTAGGAATAGCTGATGGTAGCCTATCATTACATAGTATTCAGAGCATGGTGCAAATATGACTACAATATGCCTTGATTATGATGCTTCACTTGTTGAAAACATGTTGAAAACTGCAGTGTGAATAACAGCAAATTACAGCTTTCATAAATTTCTACTCCCAGTAAATGCATGAGCTGATATTATGCTGGATAATATTACAATGATCAATATGCAATCAGAGTTAACCCCATCCATGTGTTTTCACACTACAGGAATAAACTCTTCTTGCCAGTTACAAATTTTAGTTTCAGTAATGTTCACTTAGCAAGTGCACCATGAGGATTTTCTATTTTCCAAATTTGCATTAAAAAGCAGTCATGCAGTCAAGCATGTTACAATAAAAAATGTAAATGGTGCAGTTAATTGATCTGAACTTTATACTGAACAGCCTTTACAGCAAAAACTGTAAAGGGAGCTAACACAGCTAAAGCTTTGGGACTTTTCACTGTTTATATCACTACACTTGTCCATGTTTGTGCCATTCAGAGACATCAGACTTGGGTTGTTTAGACTTGGGTTGTTATTTTCTGATTGACCAACTGTAGCAATTAGCGGTACAATAATAATGCCTGTGTTCATGGCAGCACTGACCGTATAATTATATTGTTTAATTACGAAGAAATGGCAAGTAACACAATGAATTAAATGTGCAATTCTGAGGTAAAAATACTTTACCCACCCTCAGGCCATCCAAGATGTAGATGAGTTTCTTTCTTCATCAGATTTAGAGAAATTTAGCATTACATCACTTGCTGACCAATGGGTCCTCTGCAGTGAATGGGTGCCGTCTGAATTAGAGTCCAAACATCTGATAAAAACATTACAATAATCCACAAGTAATCCACACCACTCCAGTCCATCACTTAATGTCTTGTGAAGTGAAAAAAAAAAAAGATAAAAGAGTAACTGTGACATTATATCTCACAATTTTGACTTGATCAAAATTACCTTTTTTATCTTTATTGCCACTTGCATTATTAAGGCAATTATCAATATGAGTATAGCAGATTAAAGTAGTTCACAGGCTGCTCCACAATATATTACAGGCAATATAATGAAGTGTGAAATTCAAATTTGGCTCCATGTGTTTTTCAGCTCTCTGGTATTCCTGTCAAGTGTGATCATATCAAGATAGCTGAATGTTTTAAATACATGAGCATCATGTCATACAGCCCCAGGCATGGCTGACTGTTACCCATCTCAGGCCTAGCATACCCAACAGCATTTGGCTCTAACAAGCACTTGTCCTCCTCATACAAGGGCTAAATGACCTATAACGCCCGGGGCTCAGAGGGTGATAAAAACAGATCGCAAACGATAGGGGGTTGCATCTCAATTCCTGGATAAACTCCTGTCTGCGGAGAGGGCATGGACCATACATGATGGAGCAGACCGAGATAGAGTAAGAAGGAATCTTCTACTGACCTGAGTGAAAAATAAAGATATTCTCTTTGACAAAGTAGCAGTGTCTTGCGGAAAGAATGAAAAATTTATCACACTACCTTTTCCTTGTCTTTTTTGTGTTTCTTTCTATTTTGTGCTGTTTGAGACCATAGGAAAAATGTCTGATTATATTAAAATGGCTTTATAAATAATGTAAAAAATATGTTAAAATTAGTGCTGTCAAATGATTAATGTTAATAAAATGTTAATACAAGTGTTTGTTTACATAATATATGTGTGTGTTCTGTGTATATTTATTAAGTATATATAAATACACACAAATACAGTATATATTTTGAAAATATTTACATGTATTTACATGTCTGTATTTATATTCATATAATTTATATTATAAATAAATATATTTAACATATAAACATAACATACTGTATGTTTCTGAAATATATACATGCATTTGTGTGTATTTATTTAGTGCGGAATGCAGACTGTTTTTATGGTGCCTTTCTATTGGTCATATACAGTATTTGTCTTTTTGCAAGAGCTTGACATCTATCATTTTAAGGACTAGAGCTCCAATTGTGGAAAAAAGTATAAACAATATTTTTGATGAAAAATACAGTAAACAGTAATACTGTAAAATATATAATGTTACTATTTAAAACAGCTCTTTTCTATGTGAATATTTGTTAAACTGTAATTTATTTCTGTGATCAAAGCTGAATTTTCAGCATCATTACTCCAGTCTTCAGTGTCACATGATCCTTCAGAAATCATTCTGATATACTAATTTGCTGCTCAAGAAACATTTCAGATTATTTTCAATGTTGAAAACAGTTGTGCTGCTTCATATTTTTGTGGAAAACTTGATACCATTCAGTCTTGGGTAAGATTAAAAACTATAAATTAATATTTTTCTTCAACAAGGTTGCATTAAATCGATTTAAGTGACAGGAAATATATTTATACTTATTACAAAGTACTTATATTTCAAATAAATGCTGTTCTTTAACTGAGAACCTTTATACAAATAATAAGAACCATTGTTAATAATTGATCAGAAATAATAACTGACAATTAAGCAGCAAATTAACCAACATTAGAATGATTTCTGAAGGGACACTGAAGACTGGAGTAATGATGCTGAAAATTCAGCTTTGATCACAGAAATAAATTACATTTTAAAATATCATAAATAGAAAACCACTATTTTAAGTGTAATATTTCATAATATTATTGTTTTTACTGTATTTTTTATCAAATAATTGCAGTATTCTTTCAAATAAATAAATAAATAAAAAGCCTTAATTATTTCAAACTTTTGACCACCATTGTATATAAAATAATTGTATATAAAAATAATAATAAAGTCCGGCAGGAATTGTAGGTGGGGGGAGTGAATGTACAATGCTCTCTTCCACCTTCAATACCACGACTGAGGTGCCCTTGAGCAAGGCTCCGAACCCCCAACTGCTCCCCGGGTGCCGCAGCATAAATGGCTGCCCACTGCTCCGGGTGTGTGTTCACGGTGTGTGTGTGTTCACTGCTGTGTGTGTGCACTTAGGATGGGTTAAATGCAGAGCACTAATTCCTAGTATGGTTAACCATACTTGGCCACATGTCACGTCACTTTCATAAGCAAATTATATTTTTATTAGTGTCAGAAATATGGACTGTCTGTTTTGTGTTTTTCTCCCCATGTGCCTTCCATGACCTAGTTTTCCCTCGTGTGACATGCCCATATTTGGTTTCCTTCCTGTTCCTGTTCCTATTGTGTTTCTTTGAGTCCAGGTGTGTCTCGTCATCTACTCGTTTAGTCGTGTACTTAAGCCCAGTGTTTCCTGTGTGCTGAGCCCAGTGAGCGTGCTGTGTTAAACATCTCATCTCCTGTGCTACATATGTGTGTCTCCTGGCTACCCTGTGTTTTCCCCCAGTTTGGACTATTAAAGGCTGTTTTCCTTCAACTCCTTTGTCTCCACGCTCCTTCGTTCCTCCACAGTAGCAGTTGTGACAATTAGGCATATAATACAAATCATTTTCCTATGCACGACAGATTTACAAAGTTCTAGAGCAAGATTGAGAATAATATTTTATAGATTTTTAAGCATTTTCTTAGACATGTGAAATTATGGAAAAAAGCCTATAAAGATATGTTAACTCTCATGTCTGCTGAAAACTGCTATATGTACATTGTGATGAATAACTTAAATGGCATACAAATCTGAGAAATTCAAAAAGGCCAGTAGTAGTTTGCATCCCTGAAAATTAATGTCTATCATTTAGCTTTTTTTTTTTTTAATTGTAAATGGTTGGCAAATATTGCTGAATTGTCTCGTCATGTTTAACTTTTTACATCTTAAAGGGGTCATATGATGCTTTTTTAAAGATCATTATTTTGTGTATTTGGTGTAACAGAATATGTTGACATGCTTTAATGTTCAAAAAACACATTATTTTTCAAATACTGTACATTATTGTAGGTCCTCTATGCCCCGCCTCTCTCAAACGCTTCGTTTTCTACAAAGTCTCTCCTTCCAACAAGTGCAGTCTGCTCTGATTGGCCAGCTGACCCAGTGCATTGTGATTGGCCGAACACCACAAGGACTCGTCGGAAATGTAACGCCCCTTACGTTTTAGGGGGGTGTGGCAGAGTCTTAACTTTGATAAAGTATATCTCTTTGGTTTTGAGACTTTAGTCTTTGCAACTTCAGGGATCTTATCTATGCACAATCAGCTTGTAACACTCCAAAGAGAAAGGAAAACTTGAAATCGCATCATATGACCCCTTTAACTTACCTCAGTTTGCATTCAAGTGGCGCGCTGCTCGCAGCTCAGCTTCTGTGAACAGTAAATCCCACCTTCTACACTTTGATTGGTTATTTCAAACATTTTGACATTGATGAGCGCTTTTGATCCGCTGCCACTGATGAGCCAGAGCACGCAAAATTAATTAGAATTTTTGAATCAAGCGGGCCATTCGTCTGGGCAGATTGAAGGATACGTACATTTACCATTCATTTTTTATATATTTGCGCAATGGGCCGGCCCACATTGTACAGTGGCCCATTGGGAAAACTACCGGTGCTCCAGATGGCCAGTCACTGCTGTAAAGCTATGTACTGTATAAAGTGCTAGCTATATAAATAAATGTAACTTAACCCGACTGGAGTGCTGAACTGAGCTGGTGCAAACATCCACATTGCTGATCAGATGCTTTCTTAAAGGTGCAGTAGGAGATCTCAGAAAATGCTAACTTTAGCCTGATAGCACTGAAAGCGAACGTCCCACGCTCCCTGCAATCGCTGTCCAAAGCCACGCCCCCTGAACGCACATATGCTCAAAGACCAGAATACCAGAGACAACATTACTACAATAAGCTACAGCGGTTCCCAATTCCATTTCTCGCCCCCCCCCTCCTCATTTCATATGTATCTCTTATCACGTACGACGTTTGTTCTATTTGACCGTAAGTGCCCTGCCAAGTGGACATCACCGGATATTCCGCCACGATTCCAGTTCGAAGCGAGCATATATGTTACATACAAAGGGCATTAAAGTGTGCGAGACGTAAAATTAAATTGTATTTATTTACAGAGGTATATTGTCACACTTCTCTAGTAAGTTTCGTCTGTTTGCGCAGCGCAAATCCATGAAGGAATGTTCCGAAGTGAAGTAAACAAACGGATTTCCCCTGCTCAGGGAGTAGGGAGCAAATAACACTGTGTAGGGAGCATGTCAATCGGAACACAGTTCATGCACGTAGCTCACTTCTAACGAGCTGGTTATCTGAATCGGGTGTGTTAACTAAGCAAGATATGCAAAATATGCAGAGCGGGGAGGCGCGAGGACTGTAATTCGGAACCGCGTTGGGCTATATCATGTGTCATTCACCGGTGAGAAAACTTTATAGTACCGTTAGTAAAAGTATTACAATACCAGGAAGGAAGATCGGGTTGTTGATGTTTGTCTGCCATTCTCGCTCTGTCTGCACAGCGTACGTGAACGAACTGATGACGTATCCTGTCTGCGCGAACAGGGTGCGCAGAGGTATGCAAATACATATGTTGACAGGCAGGTAGGAAAGCCAATTAAAACGCTTGAACCGAGCGTTTTGATTGGACGAACATTTCTTGGTCCTACTCCTTCCACAGAATGTATGAATACAGATAAATACATTTAGACCACTTAACTTAATGATTGCTATCGGGATGTGAAGAGACTTTCAACCAGCATAACAAAACATTTTTCTGAAGACAATCACCTATTGCACCTTTAACTGCTGTTTTCTTACCGCAGCACATATTTACATGTTCATGTAAACGTCTCAGCAATCTGCATATCAGCAATGCGGGCAGAGTTGGGATGTTTGCTAACAGTATGCCACTAATCAGGTAATTCAAACTTATTTTTACCCCTAAGTGAAGAACGATAAAGAATGTCACGATGAGTACACTATATGGACCTTATGCATCTCAAACAAGTGCGCAGCCATCTTTAGAGTTTTGTCTTTGAACTTCCATTTTTGCGGTTTCTCTACAGCATCACTGTTGAAGTGTAATTAGCTGGAGAAGTAGATTTCGTTATAGCGTTAACGAAAATTATCATGTGCACTGTAATGTTTGAAGTGGATGTCATAAATGTCAGAATAGACTGGGAAGATTTTAAAGTGGTTCATTCACAAATTCGTACAAACTTTACTTAATACAAATGGAAGACAGAAGGCAACGGGCACAGCGCTGAAAAGGGGTGAAGCTACATAAGGTCTGTAGGATCATTTTTAATATGGTTTAATTATTAATTTTAATAAATGATGATTTTAATAAATATACACGGAATAGGTTGTTATAACTGAATGCTGTTGTATAATGTACTATTATACACTGTGCAAACAGTATCTGCCATTAAACAGCATCGTACACTATTTGCACTTAGTGAAAATAGCCTCTGCCCAATTATTTGCACAGTCTGCATGGGCTGATTTTCTATTCCACTACTGCAATTTAAGTTTTATGTTTATTATTTTCAATAAAATGTCAAAAAGAGCTGTGGAACATAATATACTCTATTTTCCTGTTTAAATTAAATGCCAGAAATCATCTGTGTCATCTTCATTATCAAAGATGCCATTCAAGTGACACAGCATTGGTTCACTGCTGTGATTCAAACACCTGCATTTACTCTTTAAAATATCAAGAATGTATTTTACTGGATATATGTCTGGCTATAATGCTCTTATCCTTCATTTGATCAGGTGGATTGCGCTGTACTAGTACATTAAGCTTCAACTTAAGATGGATTGTGTAAATAAGACCCACACTCAGAAATGGTGCAATTGTTTTGTGAATTTGCCCAGAACTTCAACTTGATTCAACTTCAAGATAATCCAATACATTCTATTTATATGTTGTCATGGAATCACATCAAAGCAAAACCACAGTGATTAGATTAACTGGCTCACATGGCAACATTCAAATCAAACCATTTATTCTGTATCAAAAAAGGCCTGGATTACATACAGAACTGAAAGAATTGCATCCATCCACTCTGTTGGATAAGACCAAAACAGCTTCTCAAATCAGTAGCGTGGGAATGTTTTGTGACTAATTCCTGGTAACCTAAATAACCTATCTTTATTGATTGTTACAAGTGAATACACTTGAGAGCAACAGTAGGTCTCCTGAAGTAAAAATCTCAAGTTTTCTCAAGAAAGTAATTGATTATTATCAATAATGTTAATAAACGCTTCAAAACAGACCAACTATGAGCTCTGATGTTAGGTGATGATTTATGCTTCTGAACACTTTCAAAAAACTTTTTGTATGTCCTTAAACATATTTTACTTGTTAATAGCTTAGGATATTTTATACTTACAATTACAGACTTTTTTGCCATGCACTAGTTGGATCTTAATCTATTGTTTCTGATAGAGTTGCATCCTTCAAAATGAATTATAGGATAACTAGTTAATTTCCTTATGAAATACATTATGGTACACAGTTGTTTTGTTTTTCAAATCTGTTTTGCATCAGTTGTTGCAAAGGTTTTTATTTAAACTGTTGAAATTCATCTCAGAGCTGTGCTGCATTTGCCAAAAGCATTGGAAGCCCAAGTAGATCATATAGGCCAGTTTTATTATGTACTTTCTACACTGTAATAAATAAATAAATGAATAATAAAAGAAAGAAAACATTATTACAGTCAAAACACATTTTTCTTTCATTCTTTTTTCTTTTCTTTTTTTCCCAGTGTGTACAGATAGTAAATTAACAATACATTAATATAGTCTAAATATAAACTCCATAGGCATTTTTATAATAAATATACATTTTTGTAGTTATGCCAAGTTTTGAAATATTTTATTGGGTAGAAATAGTGAGTAGAAACTGTTTTTGAAAATCCTTATCCTGTAAATCACGAATGGCGGGCAAGTAAATGCATTGGTTAGAAAGAATACAAAACCTGAAGAACATTCAACTCTTATAACTTATGGAATTCTGAAATGCATTTTATGGACACTAGGTCTTTAAATATTGATTTGGAAAACAGGGAGCCTTAAAGTCAAAAAGGTTGAAAACCTCTGGTACAGATCACCAGCACCAAAGGCTTCTATGATCTATTTAAATTCTTAAAGCTTTTTAGAAAGACAACCCTGATTGCTTTGGTCTTTCATTTTTAAATCCATGTGGTAAACATAAATGGGTTAAAAAAAAAAACCCAGCACTAAAGCCGGTGAAAAAGTGGGTGGTCACTTTATTACACTATTGAACATCCACACTGCGCTCTCTCTCTGAGAGTGGTACTGCTGTCACTGGCATATGGAGCCGAAAGTGACCTGATAATAAGTAGCATTAATCACAGTTTTAATTACAAACCAGGGTTCAGCGTGAGGTTAAAAGCTCACTCCTAATGGCATTCCAAAGACTCGATCCAATGCATACCAATCAGACTTGTATTCTGCAATTACGCTGTAAAGTTGTTCATATGATGGGAGGACTCCTAGACAAATGAAGGGTTGTCACAAAGCTAACCGACATTCTTGATTTATGATTCCTGCACATCGCTGATGCCTTTCACAACATCTGATTTTAAAGTCATCACTGTTGCTTTAATTTACTGCCAGAGTTATGACACGGCTTGTTTACTGCTACACTAGAGTCATTATTACGCTTTAGTGAACCCTTCTGAAAGCTCCGATGATCATCTGTCCTAAACTGAAAAATATTTGGTGTAGAAGCAATTTTCACTCAGAAATGGCAAATTTCACAAAAAAATAAAACAAAAAACATCTGAATTAAATGTGAAATTTGGTATTTAATAGTTTTTCTTGTCAAACATACTCCAATAATCCTATTTTGTATTTGCAACTTTGAAATTTTTACAGTGTACATAAAATTGCAAAGACTGTTGTGTAATATTATGAGGATTGGTTTAATTGGTGCAACGCCATAGCACTAATGTTCATTTTTCAATTCATTTTTTAACTAAAATTGATATCTGTATTTTTCCTTTCCTCCTGTATTATCTCTTTCTATAGAAAGAGTGGTTAGAGGGGGTCTGGCAGAGCTGTGTTGGCTGGCAGATGCTGTTGGGTTTTGTGGGTTGAGGCTACTGGAGGGAGGTGGAGGAGAGAGATGATGCCAGACCCTGAGCACCAGAGCTCATTTCAACAGGCCGTCTCAGTGGACACACACAGAGATGCCACTCACTGTGCCAGCCTGCCAGGCCATGGCTCTGAGAGGATTCACACTCACTTCCATTTCACATTGATCTTCGTCTTCTGCACATACGCATATGAAATACATGAGGTTTTCCCTGTGTGCTCTATAAATACATAGATCCTAATGAATTCATTGCCACAATTTACTTTGGCGATGCGGGATCTGAATAAGTAATGCTCTCAAGCTGCGATCAGAGAGTGAGCCAGGGGCGATTCTATAGGGGGCCAAAGCACTCTAAATGAAATAAATACTACAAAATTAACAAATGCTTAAATAAATTAAGTGAAATATCCCCAATTATTTTGAAATATTCTATAATAAAACAACAGTTTAAATATTTCATAATTATTATGAAAAATGCAACCAAAGATGATTGGAAATACAATGTTTCTTGCATGATTTCAAAGTGAAATGTCCAGTAAGCGCTGCAAAAAGTATGTTTAGTTTTATCAGATAAATCTGGCAGCATTAGTTGTTATACGTATTGTGGCAGAAATATTTGGTGACTGGTGCTAAAAGTTACATGCTATCAGAATTATGAGTTTCCTAGTTGGAAATTGGACATGAACGACCTCTCAAGTCATATTTAAAACTGGGAAACTCAAAGATGATTTTGATACTACAGTTTCCGAGAACTTTGAACATGGTGACGGAGAGAAACATAGCTGCAGTACTGTAAAGTTTTATTCGTTTTTGCTACACTCTTAAAAATAAAGGTGCTTCACATTTAGACAGAAAGGTTCTTCTATGGCATCGTGAAGCACCTTTATTTTTAAGAGTGTACAGCATCTGCAATGCTTTCTCCTTCCATTACAGTCATGCATATTTACTTATATAAATAACCATTTGATGCATGCAATTTAGGAATCGTCAGCCAGCTGAATATCTAGATTGCGCTGTGAAAGTTTATATGGTTACCAATGAATGGGACGCTAAATTTTATTCAAAACCTGTTGGATATTGAAGAAGAAGAAGAAATTTTATTTATATAGCGCCTTTCCATAGCTTAAGGTCACATTACATAGTGCTATACAAAACATTTGTACACCCACATACACAATACAAACACATAAGTCCACATTATCCAAAATACATATTAAAAAGATACATTTTTAGCTGAGTCTTGAAGGTAGACAAAGATGATATATTGCGAAGTGTAAGGGGTAGCGAATAGGGTTGGGTATCGTTTGGGTTTTTCCGATACCGGTGCCAAATCGATACTTTTAAAACGGTTCCGGTGCCTAAACGGTGCCTGAACCGATACTTAAAAAAATGAAAATAAATTACCCAAAATAGGATGGATTGGCCATTATTGAGCGTTATAAACACATTTAATGTTTGTTTCATTCATTGAGTCACCCTCGCACAGAAACTCCACATGAGCATCCCAGAAGGAATAGGACTCAGGAAATCCCTAATATGGACAAAGGCAGTGCTATCGCTGTAACTGAGTAAACAGAAGATATAAACGTTTTAAATTATTAAACAAAGACAATAAACACTCGACCGTTACAATGTATAGTTTATCTGTGTTATTCAAGCCATCTTTGGTATTTTCATCATAATTAAGTATATTTATAATCCATTGCTAATTGACATAGCCTTTTTACCATATGCTTTTTACAGTATAGAACGGTATCTACCTGCTGCCATCAGAGCAAGTGTAATTGCTGCATTCATGCGCTCCTCGGATGCTCTCATTTCTCGAGTTGTGAATGTGAAAACAACATGAACACTCGCGTTACTACAAAGATGTGTTGGATTTGTATTATTAAAGCTTTCCGACCTGCGTTTGTGAATTTTCTCAGTTGGGAAATTATTTTTCACGTGAGGTACCGGTGATCCTTACGTCCGTTTCGGAGAACCAGACAACAAATATTTCAATCGATCGCTCAAGCATTGGTGGCACCGAAATGAGGCACCGAAATCTGCGTTCTGATTCGGTTCTAGTACATACCGGTTACATAGGTATGGGTTTCGGTACCCAACCCTAGTAACGAATTCCATAATTTAGGAGCATTAACACTAAAGGACCTACCACCTACAGTGGACAGCCAAAAACGAGGAATAGACAAAAGACCAAGCTCAGATGATCTGAGGGACCGGGCAGGAGAGTAGGAGTACAGTAGGTCAGACAGATATGGAGGCACAAGACCATTTAATGCCTTAAATGTTAGAAGTAATACCTTAAAGTGAATACGTGATGCCACAGGTAGCCAGTGAAGATCATGCAGTAGAGAAGTAATGTGAGCAGAACGCCTGGTCGAGGTGAGGTGAGTGAGTTTTGAACATACTGTAACCTCGCAATACGGGTTTTAGGCAGACCAAGAAATAGAGCATTGCAATAATCCAGACGTTATGTGATTATTGCATGGATTAAGATTTCAGCATCAGAGAAGATCGAAGACATGCAATTTTATGAAGATGGAAAAAAAGAGCTTTTAACAACAGAGCCAGAAATAACATGTTGACTAAATTTCTTCCATACCCTTTGGCTTTAATAAGATTTCCCCAAGAAACAGGCATGAGCCTGTGGTCCACCATGATTTCTGTTGTTTATGACAACAAAGCACTTGAACATGACAAACTCGTAATTACAACGTTAGAAGTGGGAAGAAGGAAGTTTCTGATAACATGTGATAGAGCATTACTGCTGCCATCACATTTGAAAATAAAAACATACTTTATAAAAATGGATGATGCATTTCCTTCCACTGTAGAAAAATAAAGCCAAAATGTCCCAGAACTGGCCGCTGTAGTTTTTAGTTTGCCTGCGCCATTCATTTACATGGAGAGGGCTGGGTTTGACCTATACTGCAGCCAGCCACAAGGGAGCCAATCAAAATGTTTTCTCGCCACTTTTCAGGATGTTCTTGGCACACTTCATAAAAACCCATTTGCTAAAGTAACAATGCTATTTTATGTATTTGAGCTCTTTTATCGTGACTCATGTTTCAAGGGACTCTGCATTGAAAAGTTCAATGCCATACCAGGTGAGCTACAGAGCAAGTTTACTACATCAGAGAAAACACACATATGCAATGTGATGCAAACATCAAAATGTGTTTACTGATGTAATACAAATTAGGTAACACATGTGACATGTACTTTGTATTATAATAACAATAAATGATGCATAATTACATGCAAATAGCCAAACCCTAATCCTAACCCTAACCATATAGTAAGTACATGTAGTTAATTAATATTATTCAGTACTTAAATGTATAATTACACTGTAACAAGGACACAAAGTGTAACCACAAATTATTTACAAAATGATCAGCTTTACTTGTGTTTATGACATATTAAATCTGCCGGCAACATTTATGAATTTGTCAACATACAGTATAAAGTAAACTCTATAGTTTTGCCAAGGCAAAGTGAGCAAGTGTGATTGATTTCAAAAGAACAATGCAGAGTAAATATCAGTGCCCTGTCACATTCATTTCACATTAATAGAATTGTGATTACATTAATATAATCAGATTACATTAATAGAACTGAGTATTGAAAGCAAATTGTCTCTGGTCTTCGTTGAAACTGGAGTGCTGTTGACATGTGATAGTCAAATAAAAAAAAAGTGTGTTTCTGTGACTGAAGTGAGTAGCTACAGGCAATTTGTTGTATACATCTTAGAGCTTGCTGTCTTTATGAAGTTTCTGACTTTATACAGTAGGAACAATTAATCTAAATAATTACGGTGCATTATATTGTCTTATTTGATGAATCAGTCAAGTCACATATACAAATATTTGCTGAGAAAAAAAAACATTATTTGATCAATCAAAACACAGGACAGACAAAAAGTGTATTTAGAAGTCAAGATATTTGTATGTCCTTATTATCCACTACTGAACTTGAGTGATTGAGTTTGTCAGTCTGTATAAACTGTGATCCCTCAGTTCAGAAACCTCCCATGCATACAAACATACAGTGGCCTCAAAAAGTATTTGGACTGAGAACGACCAGCAGACAGTATAGGATAATTGGGCAAAACAATAAGAAGCAAGAGAAAATTGCAAAGACTCCATTTGAAGCAAGATCAATACATGTGGCTAGTAAGGGAGATTAATGCAGAGAAAATCATTAATTTGCTTGAAGAATATGAAAATCTGGATGAAATTTGCAGAAGAACTTTTCATGATGACCTGTGACAAGAGCGAAAAGTACTGCATAAGTCAAACCTAATTAAATGAAAGTTTCAGTGTTTGCTGATACCACTGTAAAAAAAATCCACTTATTAAAACTTAAGTTCAGATGCTGACTTAAACTTTTTAAGTATAATCAGTTTGGTTATATAAGTCATTACAACTTAAATTATATAAAAAATTCAAGTTGAATTTCATATAATTTAAAGTTGAAATTGTTTAACTTAATTTTATGAGTTATGATGTAAAAAGTTAAGTTGCCATGAATTACTGATAATTTTTTTTTACTGTGTGATTATGTTCACAAGCTGGCTGTGCTGTTTTAGCACCAGACTCACAAAATCTGTGTTGAGCACAATTTGCAAGCCAAAAATCTTGATCTTTGAGGTTGATTCTAAGTTGGGATGCAGCAGACTATAACTTCAGTGCAATGTTAATTACATCAGGCAAACAGCACTAACTATTAAGGAGACCGAACAGATTCTTGTTATTTGACAGCTACTAAAGCACTGATGAATGACACAGATGTTGAACAGGAAGCAAGGCTATATCTTGGCAATGCTTTGGAGTGTTGAAATTAATCTGTACAGATGTCACCATCCTCTGAGCATCTGAGTCATGCTTTTAGCTCTATTTAGATTCCTTGGGCATGAGATAATTACCATTTTTCTACAGTTGGCAATATTGTCTATCGTCCATTTTGATCCAAACTTCCCTCATTTTGTGCAGTCCTCACCAAATTTGCATCAGGTGATCTTGTCTGGCAGCAGTTATGAAATGCGAATACAACTACTTTGCATTTACAATAGTTTGTACTGACAAAGATATGCATGGTGATGTATGTGTATATTGAAAAATTTTACTAAATTCTGCCACGAATGGTAATCAAAGTATAAAAACCACATACTTTTGTGTTCTTCTTGGGATATCATTTGAGTTTGAGCAAGTTAAGCACAAATTTAACCTACATGGATCAATGATGTGTCCAAATACACTCATTGCTTACTCTTTCTTCATACAAGTTACTATGTGACAATCATTAAGTAGCGAATGAGTGAATGAGTCTCTGGGTTTGGAAACAATGACACTGTTGCTTATGTTCTCTAATGCACCAAATAAATTCACAGAAATGTCATGATGGACATGAGTAGAGGCACGATTTTCACAGCATTTCTTACATGTTTCTTGGGATTGTCAGATATTGACTGCATGAAAAACAGTTATCAAAATTCTTGCAAAATGACAGCTTGTACTGACAGTCGTTAATATAAGATAAAAAAAAACAACACAAATTTGCATGCAATCCAAAGTCTTCAAGGTACTTGCAAAACATTAAGGTGAAAATGTCAAAATCAGAAGTGTTGTTGAGTTTTGTTCACTAATGGAATCGTGAACTCCAAACCAATTTTGGATGCAGCACAAATCAGAAAAGAAATTATCCCTTGGAAAAAAGTGCTGCAGTTTCTGAATGGATACCTAAATGGTCTTACATTAGAAAAGAATACTTGTTTAATGAAAAACGTCTATGTAGCCATGGTTCCCCGAAGGGAATGAGACGCTGCGTCGAAACACTACGGGAACGCCTCCAGCGTGACCACGCTCTGAATCACATGTGTAATCAGTCCAATGGATGGGCGAGACGTCACAGGCGGGGTGACGTAGCGACCAGGAAGTATAAAAGCACGTGCAGTGAAACTGGCGTCAGCTTCAGGAGTGAAGCAAGCGCTGGCAGGGATGCCGAAAGTATGGCCCTGAGACGCAGCGTCTCGTTCCCTTCGGGGAACCATGGTTACATACGTAACCTGGAGACGTTCCCCTTCAGGAACTCGAGCTGCGTCGAAACGCTACGGGAACGAGAATGCCCACGCCGCCAGACTTGCAAATCCCTGCATAGTGTGGAAGGGCACAACTAAGGCGAGAGAAAAGGGAGCCAGGAATGGCTAAAGTAGGCGGGGGCCGCCCGAAGGCCAACTTCTTGAGGAGTGAGCCATGACCCCCGAAGGAGACGGGAGATCAGAGGGCTCAAGGCTATGGAATAGCATCCTGATCCACCACTTAGCATAAGCTTCTCTGGCCGGAGGCCTCGGCCTCA
>NW_015548217.1:4082449-4107119 GCF_001515605.1 Sinocyclocheilus anshuiensis | reverse complement strand
TTTGATAGAAGTGGCTGGAAGACCTGCCAAGAGAGCATTGCAATAGTCCAGCCTGGATAGAACAAGAGCTTGAACAAAGAGTTGTGTTGCATGTTCTGAAAGAAAGGGCCTGATCTTCCTAATGTTGTACTATGGAAACATCGTATAGATTTGAAAATCTTGCTAATTACTTATAAAGCCCTGCATGGTTTAACACCTCAGTACTTGAGCGAGCCTTTATCGCACTATAGTCCTCCACGTCCGCTGTGTTCTCAAAACTCTGGCAATTTGATAATACCTAGAATATCAAAATCAACTGCGGGCAGCGGATCCTTTTCCTATTTAGCGCCCAAACTCAGGAATAACCTACCTAATATTGTTCGGGAGGCAGACACACACAGTTTAAATCTAGATTAAAGACCCATCTCTTTAACCTGACTTACACATAACACACTTCTAATATTCAAAAAAGTTAAAGGATTGTTAGGCTGCATTAATTAGGACAACCGGAACCGGGAACACTTCCCATAACACCCGATGTACTTGCTACATCTTTAGAAGAATGGCATCTACGCTAATATTGGTCTGTTTCTTTCTTATTCCGAGGTCACCGTAGCCACCAGATCCAGTCTGTATCAAGATCAGATGGTCACTGCAGTCACCCGGATCCAGTACGTATTCAGACCAGATGGTGGATCAGCACCTAGAAAGGACCTCTACAGCCCTGAATGTCAGCGGAGATCAGGATAACTAGATGAGCCCCAGAGACAGATCCCCAGTGAAGACCTATTTTAACGATCTAAGCGCATGGTCTAAAGCACACAGCACAGGTGCACTTAGGGCATGTCCACATCCACTTTTGCTAGTTTAACGAGGGGAAAAACGGTCGGCGCGCCCGGCGCATGGTCTAAAAGGGTTGTCCCTATTTTCTTAATGAGTAATGGGTGTGTTTTGGGCATAACGTGCAATAAACCAATCAGAGTCTCATCTCCCATTCCCTTTAAGAGCCAGTTGCACTCATGCCATGGCGGATTTGCTATTTACACAGCAGAATTTGCAAGCGCAAAGACAGAACACGTCTCCAGAGATGAAACACAGCTGCTCGTGCGCGAGCAAAAAGGTAGCCTAATTCTGATACATGCAATGACTATCCATTATGACATGTAGGCATTTTTATATTTATGTAGCCTACACAATAATAATCGTATTATTAGTAATTAGTAATTAGTAATACCAAATTGACTGGTATTACTATACCTGTGGGGACATTTGGTCCCCATAATGTAGTGAATAACAGGTACGCACACACACATGTGTACAGTATGTGTGTGTGTGTGTGTGTGTGTGTGTGTGTGTGTGTGTGTGTGTGTTTCTGCGCATGTTTACACAAAATAAAAACTGCAAAAAAAATAAAAATAAATAAATTCCAGCTGACAGAACCATCAGAAGGAGAACCAAAGCACACCAGCTGCTTGTTAAAATAATATTTTAATCAAAAGAAAATTAAGATCTTAGAATTGCCATCCCAGAGCCCATAACATCCGCAACTGGGAGAAAAAATGTCAGAATGTCAATATTGTGGTGTGGATAAACTGAAAGCTTTGATGCCTGAAACATTGAAGAAACTTTGACCAGCTGTTACAGAAACTTCATGCCCAGAGGCAGCTACACTCTCCACAACAAATGTTTTAGAATTCTAAACCTTAAAAAAGAAAGGAAAACATTTTTTTTTGTAAAATAAACACCATTTGGTGTGATATTGTTATATAATTCAATGACATTTCCATGAGTGGTTTAAGTGTCCAAATGTCTTTAGGGCCACTGTCTTATACCCAGAGATCAGCTGTGTCTGTATGCTTGAGAACTGGGGTCTGTTTGGCAGAGGTTTCATGGCTAGTGGGACGAGGAATCGTCAGAGGCACAGTGACGATTTGGGAAAGACTTTCAGCAGTTGAGTCTAATGAGAGCAGACAACCATGTGCAAAGCTTCTCTTAGGCTGAGGGAACAAGCTGACAGCTGACAAAGCAATCGGAGAGACCTCACCAACACACCAGTCCACTGACCTCAGCTCCAGCTGAAATTAAGATTTCTTTTAAACTGAGGTTCTTTCAGGTGCCCTTCCTGTCGTTGACCGGTGATGCCCAGCAATTCATATGAATGAAAAGTCATCAAATTGAGAGTTGATACTATGTGTACAGATGCAAGAAAGTTGGAGTTGTGATAGTGATGGGAATCCTATGAAAACTCTTCAGTTTTTTAATGGTGTAGTTCAGCTAAAAATGAAAATTGTCATCATTTACTCACCTTCAGATTGTTCCAAACCTGATCCAAACCTGTTCAACAACAACATATTTGTGTGTGCGTGTGTGTGTGTGTGTGTGTTTGTGTGTTCCTTAACAACTGCTTACTGCCATCAAAGCAAAAATCAACAAAGAGCTGCATTGTCATCCGGAAAAAGTTTAATCTCAGAAATAAACAGATGTGCCACAAATTCGATAATTTACCAAGAATTAAGTGTGATTGCAACACAGTATGTGTCTGTCTGTCACAGTATGAGGGACTGTGACTGATCTGACCCAAGTCTGTGTCTTCATCATTAATCTTATGCTCGTTAGAACACATTTTAATTTAGATTATCTTTCTTTATCATTTAATTAATATTACTTTAAAACATGGCATTTAATAAAATGAACAGTTATTTAATTTTCTATGTGAATAAAACCATTGAATAAAACGGTTCATTCAATAAAAAACAGTTACTTTAATAAAACAATACATCTGACTGCATATAGTTCTGAACACACAAATTGGCTAAAACATTGCTGCTTTAACATAACGCTGCAGATTCAGCATTCAGCTGTTGGAGAATTAAATATAACGAATATGTTTGGTTCCATTACTCAAACAAATCATATTAAGAACTGTTTCTTAATTCCCAATCTTGAGATATCTGATATACATGTTTCCGTAAGGGTCAGTAACAGCTGTAGACATTTCACGCTTTACTCTGACTTGAATATGTGTGGAGGCACAACTGATTATAAATAAGAAGACAAGGTCAGATCAGATCAGTGTGACCGTCCTTGGTCCTCCTGATGTAACTTCTGTATTATGAGAGAGAGCTTCTATGAAGATTTTCATGCTACAACCAGAACATGTCAACATTGCTGACTGTTAGTTTGAAAAGCAGAAGAGGGGCACACTTGGTTGGATTCCCCCTGAATTAACTTCTGCAATGGATTTTTTTTTTTTGAATGACGCACACATTCATTAAATAATAAAGCAGCACACTATTACTTATGTCACATTTAGTTATTTAGCTTATGCTTTTACCCAAAGCGATTTAGAAATGGAGACTAATATAAAAGCAGTTAATCCTTGGGAAACATAAAGGGCCGTTTTACAACGGGTAAGCAGCGAATATTTATTTTGGTGCCGTATATAAACAAGATACAACATTAAGGCTGTATATGTCTGCAGAAGCAATGGAAATTAACCACATTTTTTCCTTTTACTGGGATTCCATACTATATTATTTCACATACTATATATATAAGTTTCTTATACTTCAATGCTGAATTAATGAAATATAGTTTATTGTCCCTGGTAGGGGAAATTTGGAGTAGACTCAAAACCAACATTCCAACATCACCTGGTAATGAGAGGCATGCACAACAGTGCCATAACAACTAGAGGGAAAGTGGATTTTCTGTTGTAAAATGTAATTGCAATTGTTAAGTTTGTATGCTTTTTGTGCAATGTTTCAAAAAAAAAAAAAAAAAAAAGAAAAGCAAGTAAGAATTTGTTCAGAGACCATAATAAATTTAACAGCAAAATCGGAGAGAAAAAAGAAAAGGGGAAAAAAGTTTCTGATGATGAATAATTATTATGTTATGCTTCACTAATGTTTAATGATGATGTCGGCAGAAAGCATGTCAATTTGTCTTAATATGCTTCATTATGATAATATTAACTCTTATTTCTTATATTTCTAATTACTCATATTTCTACATTTAGGCTGTAGAATTTTAATAGCATTACTATGCTCAATAAGCTGATTAGGTGATTTTTCAGTAGCTATAAATGAACAAATGACAGGTTTGTGCAGTCAGTGGTCCAAAGAGGGCCATATGAACACTGTCTTCACTGCCAACTAAACATATCTGTGGAAACACTGGGCCCGTCTATTATGAAGTTGATAAAAAGAGTGATCTGGCATTCTGACGACATGCCATTGAACGCATTTGAACCTCAAAAGAAAGGAAAAGTGAAGTTCTTGCAAATGTTGTTTATCACCATTTGTTCAGTGAGACATGTCAGAGCTGTTTACCTTCAAATTTCTCTGAATTTTACAATGCCTGTTTCAGTCACACTCTTGCTCTCAAGTCAAATCAAATCACAAACCCTTGAAACTATTGTGAATATCAGTGGATGTAGGTTCAAGAAAGAACGTTTGCCATTGATTCTGCAGGCTTACATTTAAACTTTGATTGGGTAAACAGACAGTTATGTACGAAACTCACATTATTTGTTGAGTCAGTTATATTTATATCAATACTTTGTCCTCCATTTTGAACGGATTTTTCACTGAGCTTGTCAAAATGCATGCTTTTATTGCTTGCATGAAAAATACATGCAATGCTACTTCCAAATAAGCCAAAATTACATATCTTAATAGGCAACAAAATCGTGCTGCCCAATTTTTTGGACATCATTCATGTTTAGGAGCATGCCTCTGACACCTTAAAATGCCGCCTACTTTGCCGCTCATTAGGTTTTGAAACAGAGCCACTTTTATCCGAAAGCGATTCACATATTTTCATGATAATTTGAATATTACGCCACAGGTTGCTCTATAACAGCCAATAGCAGAGGAACGCTGGGGTGGTGAAAACTGTGTTCAACGAGACTCAGTTAAATGTGTGGGATGGATTAACATATTCAGGAAGATTGAGTGGAATTATGGAAAATTCCACAGACAGTAATTCTAGTAAACACACACAAAGAAAAATACCCATTTAACATTGAATTAAACACAAATCAATCATGACATATGATTTAGACTTAAGTACTGTTAAGACTTAGTCAATCCGCAAATCTTGATGAGTTTAAGCGATTAATACAAAAAAAAGTTAATCAAAGCATGGCATAATGCATGGCAACATCGTTTGAAGCAACTCTTATTCATCATGCAAATCCTCCTCATAAAATGGGATTAAAAAAACGTATGACTCTCGCCAGTGACATCGTTACTGCACGGATTACACACATAAGAAGCAGCTTCAAAGAAAACACACCGATACACATCAGCGTCTCACCTCACGCTCGCACCACTCTAAAAACAATCCATTCTGTTTCTCTGGTTCTTCATATTTCCCATTCTGTCTGTGTGAATCTGGCTTCCTCTCAGTCAGGAATTCTGGGAGGCTGGATAATCCCTCAACATGTCACACTCACATGAGCATGTAACTCAGGTTGAGAGAGCACTCCAGTGTGTTCCTCTGTGATGAATCCCAGCTTAGTACATCTCAAATACACGAACCGACTTCTCCTATGGGAACAGTGTGATCTGAGAGACCCAACAGAGCCAGTTCATCTCAGGTAGTTCTCCACAGATAATCTGATGTCTCATCACACACTGATTGATTCAGCCCTGACAAAACAAAACAAAAACGTATGAAAAAACAAATCAGCACAAATGGCAATTAATACATTTTAAAATGTCTTTACATTATACGAATGTATCTATGTATCAAAGTTGCATTTTTGAAAATAAATCAAAATGAAAAGAAGTTTCTTAGGTCTCAAAGTGTATGACAGAGGGTTAAAAGTCCCTGGACTGTGATGGCCAGTAAATATAGTCACTTTACTTTCAGCGCTCAGGGAGCTGCACACAACAGAATTACCAGCTCCTCATGTCCTGATATTTGCAACAGAGACAGGTCTGACTTCATCTCCGAATTTCTCAATGTTCAGACCCTGTGCAAAGCTGTAAGACACATTGGATGAAACATGTTACCTTAATGTGTTAAACTTCAACTTGTCTTTATTATATATATTACTTTAAAATATCATGTTTCTTTCAATGTTACTTGCAATTTCTTTGCACTTGTAAAAATTTCTTAGAAATGTATGCTTCTACATCAAATTTCTTTCAGTGTAAGAGTAAGGAAATACTCAAACACAGTCTGAAGGAATAAAATCCTATAACACCAACTGAATATATTTAAGAGTTAAAGTACCCCCATCGGGGAATGAAAAATCACTTAACATCCATATGATTTTTAATCATAAAAATATGAAAAAAAAGAAAAAAAAAAGGATCCAAATAAGGCAGAAAAAATGTTTCCGAACTTTACTCTTAATTACTTTCTTTATAAGCTGCTCAACAATGTGTTATTGACTTGATAAACAGAAATAATAGGACTCATTATAACTGCCTCTTAACCTTGTGCTATTTCATGTTATTTTAGGAAGGTATTTCACAATGGGATTATTCTAATTCAGGGCTACCCATCCATTGCAAATTGATTCTTATATATTATAGGTCACACAAGAATGGCACCCAAAGCAGACTGCCAGCTGTGTCCTCTCATAATGAGAAGAGAATGAGAACGTACAAGATATTTTAATTGTTTTTTTATTTTTTCAAAATTTATGTGGAAAATTCTCTTAGTCTCTGACTACTACATGACTACTTGGCAAACCCTGTTGAGACCGCTCAACTCTGTGCTTCTGAAAGCCAAGCAACTAGACTGCATAAAATGAATGAATGAATGTATGAACAAACGAATGAAACAATGAGACTACAAGCCAGTAAAGCTAACATGAGAGAAAGCTAATGTGAGAGTAATGTCAAACATCATTATTCTTCCAGACACAGTGCATATATGCAATCCTAAATAGCCTTTTTACATTGTCAAATCAAAACCATACATATAAACATAATAAATCTAAAACTTTCCATTTAAGAATCCCCAGCAACATCCTAATTCTTTCTAATTCTCATCCTAATCCTAAATATTGCATTCTTAATGTAGTTTTTTCGCACTATACATTGTAGTGATGTTTCATTTATTAATGAATCAGCCTTTGAACGAATCATGAGTGAATGACTCAGTGACTAAAGCCCAAAAAACACTGCATGATTTTAGCAATCCTATAAGATCATTGCGTGCCATGCCACACTGTGCGACATGGATCTAATAAACTTGGCTACGACATGTGTAATAAATCAAAATGAAAAGAAGTTTCTTAGGTCTCAATATTTGTTTGTAGATGGCACTTGGTTTGATATTTTTATATAGTACAAAGTTATTTTTCATGGTGAGTTAAATGTTTACTTTTGTGTACATTTTGTAATATTTCAGAGTGTTCTAAACACACATCTATAATATACTGCCCTTAGTAACTGTCATTTTAGCAAGTGCAAACAGAATCTTAGTGCAGCATATGCTAACAATGTCATATTATTCCATGACAGATTTAACACAATCAATCACTCACTCACTCACTCACTCACTCACTCACTCCTATAAGATCATTGCGTGCCATGCCACACTGTGCGACATGGATCTAATAAACTTGGCTACGACATGTGTGTAGACTGTACGATGATGATACCTATTGACTCGTACTCTACGACACACGTTACTATCAGCATGCGCTAGTGGTAAACAAAAAGAGCATGATAAATCACACTTTAGTTGTAGTTTTTTTTGAAAGTAAAAGTGGCGAAAGAGGAAGGCATAAGAGCTTGAGGTAAGCAGTTTTATGTTTTAGCACCATGTCGCGTTGAGTTCATGTCGCATTTTTATTGGTTGGTCAGTAGATGTTGATCGTACCAGCAAACACACTGTGCAATGATCATGCTGTATCGTAGGCTACCTTTGGTCGCAAGATCGTGACAACGGCCGTCTTTAAACGTGTTAGTTTGCAGTAGGCTGAAGTCTGTGCGGTGTATTCACATGCTGCTTTTTTGTGTGACTTTGCCGACGCGAGGCGACAACACCGTCACCTTTCGTCGCCGCTAGTTCTTTGAAGTCGGCTTGGTGTGTCCCGACCTTTATAAAGACTGTCGCCACCTACTGGGGAAGAGATATCCAACTAATTAAATTTAGCTAATACGATGTCAGAAGTGGAAATGTCAGACTGACTTACTAAATATTAGAATCAAAATCAATTTTAAGTCGATTAATTTCAATTAATTGGTCAAGACGCTCTGAATCAGTTCACGATTCAGCTTGAATCATACACCTCACAGTTTGGAGTGGTTTCTCCCTGCATAAAACAGGTAGGGCATGCAACAAAAAGAGCAAAAAGAGCCCCCCAAGAAAAAAAAAAACTACAAGTTCCAACCAAACCTGCAGCATATTAATTACATCATCACGACGCTGATTGGCTAAATACCGAGCTAGAACGTGCACAGTGCCAAAACACGGTCCTCTTCATTTAATTGTTGATTCCGTTATTGTTTTGAATTTATCATATCCGCATTATTATACTTTAAAGACATTTCTAAGGATGCCAAACTTAAGTGAAATTACATTCTCTATTTATTTTATATTTTGTTATTGTTTATTACAGGACAGTTCAAAACCCTTCACTTGCTATCGAGCGCTGAGAAAGGCACCAGATACCGGGAAAAATTTAAGTCTGTTCCATTGTTTTAAAAGGTGTACACACATACACATACAAAAATGGGTAAAGCATCTAGGCCTACTACAATATAATGAAATATTTTGCATGAATTCTTTTAAAATGAATGTTAGTCATACATAGCCTTTATTTAATCATATTACTTTTATCAATTTTTTGTTCTTTTTTTTTGCCACATAATGGTAGTTTTGGCACAAGCTAAATGGGTTACGCTAACCAGCCAAACTTTGACTCTTTGTATGGAACACAAAAGAAGCCATTAAAAGTGTTGTTGTCTAGCTACACCACAGGGGGATCTCACACACCTTTCAGCTCAGGTAACTGTGCTCAGAGGCAAGAGAAGTGCAAGGTAGTCTGAAAAGGTTTTTTGACACCACTGCATTTGTTCCAGTTTGCAAGGGGTTCTATTAAACAAAAAATGTATTTTAGTACAATACTAGACATAATGATCGATACTGTTCAAAGTGGCCAATTTGCCTTCTGTTGCCATCAAAAATTCTGAAAATGAATGATCGCTAAAAAATACAGGAGTCACTGAGCTGTTGTCTTAAAGTGAATGTGTGTGCATTGCTTGTCCCAGGTATTGGCATACTGGAGTAATGTCTTGCAAAATCCATTACCTAAGAAAGCTAACGTTTTCCAAAAGTACTCTGTTTATAATGTTGGTATTTTAAGTACTGTATTTGCAAGTTTAGCTGAACGAGACTCTGTTGGATATTATGTTTACATGTGAATGTAGGAGTTCAGATGGATTTACAATGGGTTTACAACTAACCTTATCCAGACTGTTATAAGCATATTCACTTGCAATATAAGCCAAATTATTGTTTTGAATTTAGGCAGAATTGAAAACTTTGGTTGCCTGGAGTGAGATTTTGATGACATGGCTAAATCAATGACATGTCCCTGTTTGAGGTTTTGAGATAATTTGAGTTATCCATAAATTTGTTTTTAATTTAAACTTAATAATGGAAATTACCCAAATACTTAAGCCTAATGTTGTACAAGATGAAGATTTTAGAAACGGTCCTTATGAACTTTTCTGTGATACATTCAAAGAAAAGAGCTTACTTCCACATTGCAAAATTAGGTGGATACACAATTATGCATAACAAAGGAAAGCATCTATTTTTCTTTCGAAGTTTGTGCTTTAGACCAGTCAAGAACATCTGTGGTAGAACAAACAAGTCAAGAGCTGGTCGGAAAATTCAATGAAGAGATTTAGCGATTATTTTGTGTTAGTTCAGTAGTGTGAGTGTGAGGCAGAGCCTGAAAATGTGTCTTACGCCAAATACATAAGTGTTGAAATCATAGTTTAGATCAGCTTGAATTTTAATCTTGATCCATTGTTGAACTTGTTTGTACTGGTTTAGTTCTGGCTACGATTTCAAACATATTTGATACTTTGAGTCAATTTTAAAACACTTTTTTTTTTTCATTTGTCATACTCCTCCTAGTGAGGAGGCGCACATTTCTATGCAATATTTATTTGTATTTTTTTTCAGAATGACTGGAAAGTCTGGTAGTGTGTGATTCTTAATCGTTTAGGGTATCATGTCCAGTGTTTTTTCCTGTCACTATAAAGTTAGCAATTTTTTGTATTATGTGTAGTGTTTTTAAAATGTGTTCAGATTTTAAAAGTCATGTCGTGTATTCCAGCCTTAGAGCAGATTCTTTTTTTTTTACTTGTTAAGAAGAATTATGTTCACAGCAACATCTGATGATGACCTGCTGGATTTTTTAACAGGCATATTCTGTTCATTATGATATTCAGAGTCTCACAGCAAGCCATTGAGGGATGATTATGTACTAAAACAAATCTGCCTGTGTCCACACTTAGCTCATCAGTGGTGAACAGCACGCTGGTCAGATGTTACAGTGACCTTTGACCTCGAACACTCAACAACAACAAAAAAAATGTTCCTTCTGGGGTGACTGAACTTTCTGCAAGCCTCGAACTCAGAGAGAAGAAACCGAATAAATGCTCTTAAAATAATGATGGGGTGGCTATATATACCATTCTTGCACATATTCAAACACACACAAGCGGTTTTGCATATTGACAACTTCTGTCATAAAGGCTCTAAAATCATCAGCCTTTTTATTTTTAGGTCTGCGAAATGTATTCATCAACATTCGCCTGCAAACCAAGAACATGCTAAAAGTAAATCATTTTCTCTTTCGTTTTGTATTCAAAAGCAGAGACTTCAGTCAGAAAGGCAATTAAAAGGAACACGCTCTTTTGCCTTTACAGCTGCATAGGGTAATTTGGCAGAAACCTTGACTTACAGCAATTCTTCTCTTCTGCTCTCTTGTTACTAAGCAGATAGCCTTTAATTATGCTTAAATGAGTCTCGACACCAAAATTGTTGAAGCAAGAATAATTTCCAAAGAAGCAGAAAGGAAAGAGACACCCACCCTAATAAATTAAGCTGGATTTAGATTATTTTGCAGTATTGTTAAATTGAATGCTGATATGATTTGGTGTAGTCATGTAATATAGAGATTATGAAATTATGTCTATTATCTGCAATGCAAGTTAATGACTGTGAGACTGTGTAGAAAAGAAATGACAAGAGCGTTTTCTTCAGATAACTTAACCCTTTAAAGACTGACATGAAATAATAGTCAGAAATTATTATTATTATTTTTTTTTTAACTGAACAGTTTATTGAACCTTTAGACAAAATATTAAACTGCCAAAAAAATTCTGATTGTGATTGTAATGATTCTGATTGTAATGTGAATCAATGAGATCTTTAAAGAGGACATCGGATGCAAAGTTCACTTTTACATGGTGTTTGAACATAACTGTGTCCTGGCAGCGTGTGTACCCAACCACCCTTTAATGATAAAAATCCAACCAGTGCTTTTTTTTTTTCTCAGATCAAGCCATTCACCGATTCTGGGCAAAGTGATGTCACTTTGCACAGGCCCTTCCCACGACTGTTGAAGGACACTGCCTCTTTAGCATAGAGCTGCCCTGAGGGAGATGTAAACAGTCCGCCATTGTTTCGACGCCGGAGCAGGGGGCTGTTTCATAAAAGAAAACCACTAAGAAAGGGGATTAAAGTCCAAAACCTGACTTGAAATATCCTAACAAATCAATCGGGACTAATGCGGTTTAATAAACGACAATTTAAATTCACGCAATCTCACTAATTCGATCCAGGTTCAATGAGTCAGGATAATTTAAGCAGCCCTTAATGTCGATCATGGATCAAATCAATCCACCATGGCAAACAGCGAATATTTATGCTGTTTAATGCATTTGAGATATTGTGTTTTCCTCAGTGCATAACTGACACATCACAGGTATATTTTTCATCTGTAAATGTTAGAAAGTCATGCAAATACTGTAAATCAATTTTGCTGTCATGAGTGGGCGAGGTTTACGCAAGCGAACGAGTGCTGCTGCCCGCATGCACACTAAACAGACTGAGCAGAATATAATAATAGCGCAATAATTCTGAGTAAAATATACATTCTTTTTCACATGTAAATGTTAGAAAGTCATGCAAATATATTTATTTTACTGTCAGGAGTGGGCGAGGATTGGCACGTAAACGAGTACTACTGCACGCATGCATGCTAAATATAATAGTGCAATAATTCTGAGTAAAATATACTTTCTGCTAAAATATTTGTTGTTGGACATTAAATGTGACATGTAGAATTTTAATCCTACATATAAGTGTATTTTTATGATAGCAGTAACTGTAAATCAAATGTAAGCTGGCTAATTCAGCCCTAATTACTAGCTTAAATGAAATAAATGTGTATTCCTCTCACCAGTTAAAATGTAGTCTGATTTCTATTATTTATTTTCATTTTTAATTCAGTTATTTTAACTTTTAATTTAGTGTTTTTAATGCTTTAAAGAGCAATTTTAGATTGTAATGTTTTAATGGTCTACTAATAACCATTAAAAGATACAGCTGTCATAAAACCCGAGAGAAAGGCTGCATGGCTAGAAACTGCTGATCAACTGAATGCGCATGTAGCAGCATGTTAAAATGTTTTTATATATCTTAAAAAAAGGTCATTACATTTTGGGCACAATACATTAAAGGGATAGTTCACCCAAAAAGCGCAAAAGAAAAAAAAAAAAACGACTTTATTCAACAATTCGTCTATTCCGCATCACCCTGGTGCCATTTTAGAGAATATCTGCTGGATGTAAACAGCGTATGCTGCTATGTGTCAGCTGCTTCACGCCGGATCTATTTCCTACGTTGTTGTGATTTGATCTGAATGGAAACAGCGTATCCATGTTTTTTTTAAGATTTATTTTTGCCTTTTTTTATTAGTATAGGACAGTATATTAGACAGGAAGCAAAGTGGGAGACGTGTTTTTTTTTTAAAGATTTATTTGTGCCTTTTTTATTAGTATAGGACAGTATATTAGACAGAAAGCAAAGTGGGAGACAGGATCAGGAAAGGTCCTTGAGCCGGGACTCGAACTCGGGATGCCCGAAGGGCAATGGCGCTGTATGTCAGTATGCTGCCCACGAGGATATTAGCACTGACGTGAGTATACTGCACATTTTTTTTGCAAATCGCTGGAAGGGAGGGGTGGGGTAAGCAGAGCTCATTATCATTTAAAGGGACATGCAACGAAACGGGTCGCTGTGAACAGAGCTGTTTTGACATGGCAAAATGGGTGCTGTTTTACACTACTATTGAGAAATTTTAACCAAAGTATGTTATAGACTTTTCATGAAGACCCTAAAGAATCATATCAACTTGTGGAAAATGGGCATCTGATGTCCCCTTTAAAAAGAAGAATAAGTATAATAGACTTACATAAAATGCATGCATATCAGTTGTCACTCTACATCTTTCAACAATATGTCTTAGTAAGATGACATTTGCTTAGTTTTATGACCAAAGCTCTGTGTTTTTTTTTATTGTGGTGGCAAAACATATAATGTAATGTAATGCAGTACAGTGATGACTGAGATGAACAAATAAACGTACCATGTATCATATTTGATACACAAATTTTATCATGTTTGTTCTGAAAATGATATATGGATAATCAAGTAAACATAAGTTTGGTAAGTATTCATCTTAAATAATTGCTAACTATATAAATGCTATGAAGTTTACTTTATAGAAATCAGTAAAGATTGCACAGCACAAAGACATGCATGACGACCTAAAGGGGGCGGTTTTAGATTATTCTCAAAGGTCTTTTACTTTCTAAAAAGTAACAACTATCAATCAAATGACAGAAGGCATGTAATAGATTGTGTACAACATGTTTTTCAGAAAAGGTCTGATCATGTTGATAATTTAGAGAACTTCAACTACTTTATCAAATATGATACAGCAGATTCCCTTTCATGGGAACTTCTAACTGCGTCCTCTAGGAGTCGCTATGGGGAACGCCTCGTCGTGACCCGTGTCTGAAGCATACATTGAAAAAACACCAACTCGTTGGCCGGCAACAGCCATGACGTCACTACCGGTGCGACTATAGTATAAATAGGCGCCGGGAGCACACATCATTCTCTTCTTCGTCTTCATTGACTGTTTTGTTTGAAGCGTGCATTTCTGTGGTAAGAGCGATCTCTATTCATCTCATTATGATGTGTGCATCCGTGTTGACGTTGTTTAACATCTGATGACGCACACGATCTATGCGTTATTTGTTTGGGCGAAGAGCACACACGCGATGCCTCCGAGGGGGCAATTGGCGTGCACTGCGAGCGTTTCGCACCGGTAGTGACGTCATGGCTGTCGCCGGCCAACGAGTTGGTGTTTTTTCAATGTATGCTTCAGACACGGGTCATGACGAGGCGTTCCCCATAGCGACCCCTAGAGGACGCAGTGTCTCGTTCCCTACTCAGGGAACCATGGTTACATAAGTAACCTGAGACGTTGTATGGGGTTAGAGAAAGGATGGATCAAGATGGTCAAGTAGTTGATTAGTGAGGTCTAGATTTTTTAAAACATTGATTTTATTAATTTGTTTTATTTCAGCTTTAATATTTTTAGCTGAAGGCACTTGAAAGAGGATACATTTAGAGATATCATAGAAACTTATTGGAGAGAGTTTTTGGCTATGGTTCTGATAGAAATTCACTGCCTTCAACAAATTTCAAGACAGTTACAGTCTGACTTTAATCTGCCTACTATGAGCAGCAATATAATACAGATTATTAATCCATAATTTATGGATTATTATAGATTATTCATTTGTACACATGCAGATAGATGTGTTTGGCCACTTTATTGCATCTTGCAAAGACTTCAGTATACTTTTCTAGTTTTGTAGCATCCCAGGTGAATTTAAAATGGACATGGCTGACTAATATGCAAACCTAATTACACAAGGCTTCCTTAAAACTCACTGGACAACTACTAGTTCAAATAACCAGTTTGTGAAGTTTTGCACTTTCTTAATAGAAGGGCCAGAATAGAAATTTACTGAAATTTATGCTTATGCCGGCAGGCCAGAAGAACAAATATTATTTATTTATCATTCAACAGTCACTTGTCTCAGTCCTGATATAAATAAGGTGGAATGGTGTCTTCCCATCATTCAGTGCTGAGAGCCGTGACAGAGGTGACAGTTGGCCATGCTGTCAGGTGAATAAACTGATGCTGTGTTGAATAACTCAATATAAACCTGGGTTGAGGTTAGTGCTGATAAGGTTAGTGCACAATTTAAATAAAACAATAATACATTTATGCAAGAGTTCAGAAATTCTCCATGTTCTCTCTGCCTGCATTAATTGAAGTTTTCAGTTGACTGTCACTCTCGGCATTGGTTATGGTACATGCTGAGTTACGGCCAATTAGTTATGAGATTCACCTAATTGTCCAGGGAACATTGAATCCACACTTTTGTGTGAGTGGCGGATAGTTTAACTTCCCCCCCAGGAGCCTCTCTAATAGGAGCGGCCACATCAAGAACAAAGTCTTCAATCATATAAATGCTTGGCTTCGTCTCAGAGGATAACTTTACTTGCATACTATTTCCTTATATTGCTAAACACATCAAGATGAAGGTGAAACTGACAGATTTTATGATAAAAATCATCAAGGCTTTCATAATATTGGAATGTTCAGCATGCTGAGTGTCTTACATGCGCTGTCTGCTCCTTTCAAGTTTTATAGAGATAGTTCACCCAAAATGAACTTTGTTGTAATTTACTTACCCTCATGTCATTCTAAATATGGAATGCTGCTATTTTAGGTTTGAAACACAAATGGAGAAGACTTTATGCAGCTCTTTTCATAGTGACCACATTTGCCAAGTTCCAAAAAGGGAAAAAAAATAGTCCCTATGACTTGCTTATTACATTCAAAGTCTTCTGAAGTTGAATGATAGCCATTGTCAGCCAATGCCATTCACATTGTGTACAGTTTCTGGTTCACTTGCAAAAAGGGCAGTGTGAAACGAACCGCACCAAACAAAAAAAAATCAACATTGTATTTGGTCCGGACCAAAGCAAGTGAACTAACGGACCTTCCTGGTGTGAATACACCCTAAATCACACCCTCTTTTTCTCATCACAATAGGGAAGAAAAGACAATCGCAACTTCCATTTCATGCTTTAACAGATCTTCGAGTCTTTTTTGTGGATTTTAATGCTATTTGAAATTAATTTTAACCATTGTATACGTTGTGCCTCTGCATTCATGAGTTTATATTCCCAAAGAATAACTCTGACATTTAGTCACATTTGTGTTTATCAAGGATTGAATAAATTTAGCCACTCAATCCTTTATCAAGTATTGAATTAATTTAATTTAGCTAATTTACTACATTTAGGGTTATTAGTGGTTTATGCTAAAACATTGGACAGACCCTAACTCCAAGTATGAGTAAGTATGATATATATACTTTTTTTATTCCAGTGTTCCTAACTATTTTGATTGGCCGCACAAAAAGATGCATTTATTAATAAGCCAATTTCTTTGGCTACCCTAACTATATGAACAATTACTGCATGTTATTATTTACAGTTTACCATTCCTCATTGAATCTGGTTAAATAGCTGTCTTAATGGTTTTAAGAGCCTTAATCTTAGTTCGGTGAATTGGTTGAGATAAACAAGATGATGGACATTTCATCCAGAAATCATGGACATTTCGTCAACTGTTCATCCATATTTTAAGGGTTGTTTCATTCTGAAAGCTGTATGTTCTTTTCATTCTGTGTTAAATATTATATCCAACAGGAAGGCAAAGCTTCAGCCTGTTGTGAACAGATCTAATTAATAGAGATAAAAGATATAGTTGACATATTCCTAATAATTATGCCTCACACAGTTTTAGTTTTATGTCTTCTTCAGTGTTATCTCTTTTTGTTCTCCTTCTCCTGATTGCATCAGTTCAATCCATTGTCATTTGAAACTCTGCGCTGTCCCCAAAGTTCAATGTAGCCTCAAGTCTTTTCCCCTGCATCAGTCTTTTTTCACTTTGGCCTGTCACCTTCCATTTAACTCAATCTATCAAAGCAGACAGTGAATGTTTAAAGCAGTCAGTGAGTTTAAAAGGACATAGAAGGTAACATAAGGTTACAAGGAAGATATGTGGCAAATCTGAACCTATTAGCTGTTATTTCTCTATTACAGGCGGCTTAATATATTAAGTTTAACAGTAGACATTTCCTACATTAGAATATGTTGGAAAAAATACCTTGAAACAATTTTCACTCAGAAATTGCTAGTAATCTTCACAAATAATTAGAAAGAAAGGCAAGTAACACAATGAATTATGTTGTAAATGTTGTAAATAAATGTTGTAAAACACAAGACCCAAAATGATGGGCACTGGTTTTAACACCAGTATGAAACATTTTAAAATCATTCCAACTATACAAACGCACAGGTACTGTCACGAATCCAGTCCATGGCCTTCCGCCCGATTGCCACCAGAGGTCGCCCTTTCATTATATTGACTTTCACACCACACAGACTGTTACACATCACCCTGGACTACATTTCGCATGTTACATTGCACTGATTGGACTCACCTGCAGTCAATCACACACACACACACTATATTACACCAACTCAGATCCTTCTCAAACTGCCAAGTATTGTATTGCGTTTATCGCTCTCCAAGTGATAGCTACTTTACGGAGCCAGTCCTGAGATTCTGGTTTATTTTAGTTCTGTCAAGTCTTGTCTGTTTAGTCTAGTCGTGTTTTCGGATTTCTTGCCTGTCTGTGGATTATTCTCTTGCCCTGCTCTGTTTGGACTCTGTTTGACCCTCGCCTGAACTTTTGCTTGTGTTATCGGATTACCCCTCTTGTCAAGTCCTCTGGATATTGTTAGCTGTCGATCGACCACACCTCTTTTGGCCTGTCCTTTTTTCTTGCCTTGCCCTATATATATCTGTTCGCCATTGTCTGACCCTTGCCTGTTTTTTGACCACGTCTTTGAATAAAAGCTTGCAGATGGATCCGCACGTCTCTCGTCTCGTTCGCCCCGTTACAGGTACATACTAAGTATTTAATAATGATTGATTCAACAGTCATTAGGGAGCTTTTTAGTTGAAGTCAATGGCTGCATCTGAAATTGCATAGTTCCATACTGTATATTAGGCGAAAAACAGCATGTGAACAGAGCAAATTCACTGTAATAAAACAGTAGGCAAAAAGTGCCCTGGATGGCCTACTACTGTTGAGAATCTGAAGTGTGAATCCAATGAACACTTTACTATTTATACTTTACTATTTTAATGGTCACCAAGTAATTACTTATTCAAACAAAATACTGTACCAACTCGGGAGAGTGTGATTTCGGATGCAGACTATTTATAGCAACTTCCCACATCTGGTTTAAGGGCACAAAGATCTTCAAGATAACTCCAAGGTATTTTAGTATCATTGAGATTGTAGTTTCTGTTTTAGTGTTTGTTTTTATATTTGCCATTTTAATTATAGTGAACGTTTTAATAATTTAATTGTTTTTGTATTTTTTTATTATTCATTTAATTTAATTTATTTCAGTTATCCTTTATTTTATTTTCAAGTAGCAGTTTTTTTTTTTATTGTATTAGTTTTTGTTTTAGGGAACTAAACCTGCACAAGACTTTTTCTGGACACTGGCAAACACTTTCTTAGTCTAGTAAGAATCTGATTGGACTTCATTCATTAGGAACACCCAGCAACGACATCAAGCATACACTAAAGTGTTTGATACAAACACATTCTTTTGTTGTTTGAAACACCTCATATTGCATAGTTAGATCCATGTTTGAAACAATTTTGTTTGTAAATATATGAACAGTAAAACAGTTACTGTCAGAAAATTTGCTAAAATTTACGTTTTAACTAATCATGTTGAAACATAAACACATGAAAACATGACACTATTACATTTAGTCACAGATGCGAATAGCAATAAGAACTGGTTGGGATCATCTATATAGTGTTTTAAAGACCAGTTGAAATGACTTGGCAGCTCAGATATATATTTTTTTTCTTGTGTTCACACATTTCCTTTTGGAACAGGAAGTTGGGATGAGACATATTAAAGGGCTCATGCTGCCTTTTAATATTAGAAAAGTAGCCTTTAGTTTAAGTCACAACTTAGCTATTGCTAGTCAGTGTGAGGTGGTATTGGAGGAGGGGCATTCTCATTCTAGAGAGCTTTTGATTGGACAAAAATCTGTTTAGTACAGGATGAGTCATCAATATTTGTGCTCTGTTTTTCCCTTATAAGAGAGACTGTCATTTTTGAATGGGTTTCTGTAAAAATACACTGTAGATAGGGCTGGGCAAAAAATCGAATGCGATTTTCATGCGAACCTCGTCAGTAAAGCCGCTTCTGGTGATTAGTAGTACATCTCCAGCACGTGCTTTCACATGGAGCGGCATTTACTACACAAAGCCGTAGATCACCGACAAGCTACACAAATTAGATTCAAAATGATTCAAAATCATTGCCGATTTTGAACGAGATTTTGTGTAGCTTGTCAATGAACTACGGCTCTGTGTAGTAAATGCCGCTCCATCTGAAAGCACGTGCTGGAGATTTACTACTAATCACCAGAAGCAGCTTTACTGACGAGATGCGCATGAAAATCGCATTCAATTTTTTTGCACAGCCCTAACTGTAGGCAGTGTTTTAGCATACATATTACCTCAATGCTTACAGATTTTGACTAAAAGCCACAAAACTCTAGTCTGATTTCATGGGATATTTTAGGTTCGAGACAGATCCCTATAGTCCCTACACAAATATGCCCATCTTTAAGAGCTAAAAATTCTACAAGTTAAGCTCAAAGCACATTCGACCCTCAAACTTTTTAATGTTGCTGAATGTTAATCTTTCTTTGATACACCAAGTTAATGAGTAGTTCAGTGACTAACTCAAAGTGGAGCAGTATGTGTGACTCTGCTTTCATGCGGTTTTATACAACATCCAAATGCAGATGAGCTCAGTACACTAAGAGGAGCAGACTGAGAGATTAATCATCTTCGGCCTATAAAAGCTTGTCACCACGGCACGTACTGGCAGCATGAATCTTATTGATTGGCTCGTGACACAGCGCTGGGTGAGCAGTATAGCTCAGTCATTGCTTCTGAAGGAGACCCAATGAAGACATCATCCCCACAGGCTTAGAAAGACAATCACATTCCACAAATATAGATATTTCTTGAATCGCTATCTTTTCTAATCAATGGATTTGTTGTGATAGCTTACTGTTGGAGAGGAGAGGCAGGAATATGTTATATGCTGACTGCTGAAACAGTGGGTAAAGGAATATTGGTGGAATCATCAGGGTTTATTCGGATGTATGCAGCAGCATCAAGTAATTTTTTTCCAGTGGGCTGGATGTCGACACTAAATGTATAGACAGCTGCTAATCAGTTAAAAATGTTTAATTTGATTAATTACATGATATAGTGATTACATTAATTGTAGCAAATGATCAATATTTGCTGAGAAAAGACTTAAAATTATCTTAAATTATTGTGGCAGATGAAAATATAAATAAACTATTATATAAATAATCTAAACTAAATATATAAGTAAATATATAAATAAACTAAAAATATGAAATAAACTTAGCAAAGCTGCATTTATTTAATAAACATAGAGTAAAACCTTTTTTTAAAAAATAATAATACATTTTAAAATGTAAGTTATTTCAGTGACGCAAAGCTGAGTTTTCTGTATCATTACGCTGATTTGTGTTTTCTATATATTTAACTGTTTTCAACATTTATAATAATAATAACAACCATTAATAATAATTGAGTGCTAATAATAATTAATAATAATTGAGCAACAAATCAGGTATTTCTCTATCATTGAACACAAGTCTATCTGGCCTACATTCCACAGCAATCGAGTTTGTCAGTCTGTCTGAGGTAGACTAGTAAGCCATTCACACAGTTCTACTCACGTTCTTGTATCTGCAGTACTATCCAATTATTGGTCCATGTAGACCGTCTTTTGAGCATTTTTGAGCAAGGTATGGATAAATAATGCAGCCTACAATTGTTTTTATATTTATTTTGTGCACAGAAAAGGTCAGGAGCTGTCAGATTTGAAAAGTTGAGCGGAGGAAGCTGTCTAGTCTGCTCTTTTCAAGAGTAAGTGCAATAGGCGCCAAGAAAGTTATTCCTTGTGGATAAATGATCCTTCTTTAGCAACATGCAAGTGAATTATTAAAGGGGTCATATGATGCGATTTCAAATTTTCCTTTCTCTTTGGAGTGTTACAAGCTCTCCTCCTAAAACGCCTCGTTTAAACACGCCCCCACATGTCTACATCACTATGTGAGAAGATTTGCATAACGCCGCCCAAATGTTCACGCAAAGAAAGAAGGCGTAATATTCTTTTATTCTCGCTGTAGTATTGTTGTTGCCGCCACCCAGGGGTGTGTCTAGAGCATTTTAAATTGGGGGGCCAGTGGCCACCACGTAGACACGCCCCTGCTGCCGCCGCCATGTCGCTGTGTTTCGTTGTGAAAGCGAAACTACTGTTTTTGGCCTTCCAAAAGAGGATGATATCCGCTTCATCATGCCTAGTAATTCATTGTTCATGCCATGCTGATCCTTGCTGGTCGCTGAGGAAATACATCAACTTTGCGCTGTGGATCGCCGGATCGGCTTTCACCGTGGACGAAGCGGAGTCCAGCCCAGGGTCGTCACATGTGGTTGCCGCAAGCCCGCCGGCCGCTCCTTCGTCGAATCCGCTGTCCGTTCCTCACTCTAGCCCGCCGGCCTCCACTCACTCAAGCCTACCGTGTGTGACGCTGTGTCTAATTATGTCCCCACTGGATGCAACAAATGCCTCGTTTATAATGGTTTTTAATGTTTTTGACAGCTCACGTTCCCTGGAGACTCCATCCCGAGACGATCCAGCTGATCTGGAGTCGATTCGGGGAAGCCTAGGTAGACCTGTTTGCTTCCCACGAGTCCACGGACACGCTGGCACAGAGCTGGCCTCGGGCTCTACGCAAGTATGCGTTTCCCCCAGTGAGCCTGCTCGCACAGACACTGTGCAAGGTCAGGGAGGACGAGGAACAGGTCCTGCTGGTTGCGCTGTTCTGGCCCACCCAGACCTCCTCGCGACAGCCCCTCCCTGGCGCATCCCTCTGAGGAAGGACCTCCTTTCTCTGGGGCTCGGCACCATGTGGCACCCACTTCCAGATCTGTGGAACCTCCATGTGTGGCTCCTGGACGGGACACGGCGGACTTGAGTGGTCTGCTGCAAGCAGTGGTGGACACCATCACTCAGACGAGGCAAGCCTATCTACTGAAGTGGGGTCTGTTTGCAAACTGGTGTTCTTCTCGCCGAGAAGACCCCCGGAGATGCACGATTGGAGTAGTGCTTTCTTTCCTGCAAGAAAGGTTGGAGCATAAGCTGTCACCCTCCACCTTGAAAGTGTATGTGGCTGCTATCGCAGCACATCAGAATGCAATGGACGGCCGGTCCCTGGGAAAGCACAATCTCATCATCAGGTTCCTGAGGGGTGCCAGAAGCTTAAATCCTCCTAGGCCACCCCTGGTGCCCTCCTGGGACTTCTCTATCATCCTGGCTGGACTTCAGAGGGGTCCCTTTGAGCCGCTGGATTCAGTCGAGCTTAAGTTCCTGTCTGCAAAGACAGTGCTCCTGACCGCGCTCACTTCCATCAAGAGGGTCGGGGACCTCGAAGCATTTTCGGTGAGCAAAGAGTGCCTTGTGTTCGGGCTGGGCTACTCCAGACCCCGGCCTGGAAATGTGCCCAAGGTTCCCACCATGCCTTTTCGCGATCAGGTGGTGAACCTGCAAGCACTGCCCTCGGAGGTGGCAGATCCAGCCTTGGCGTTGCTGTGTCCCGTAAGAGCGCTGCGCATATACGTGGACCGCACCCGGATCTTTAGAAGTTCTGAGCAGCTCTTTGTCTGCTACGGAGGTCAAGCGCTGCCCCCGGAGGAGGCAGATCCAGCCTTGGTGTTGCTGTGTCCCGTATGAGCGTTACGCATATACGTGGACCGCACCCAGAGTTTCAGAGACTCTGAGCAGCTCCTTGTCTGCTTTGGAGGTCAGCAGAAAGGGAAGGCTGTCTCCAAGCAGAGGTTGACCCACTGGATAGTGGATGCCATCGCCTTGACGTACCAATCCCAAGGTGAGCCGTGCCCTCTGGAGGTGAGGGCTCACTCCACATGGAGTGTTCTCTCCTCCTATGCGAGATTTTACAGTTTCCGCGTTGCGCCAGTTTCTTCCCATGTGTTGGTTAACAGGTAACATGCTTGCTGCGCCATTCCCCCTCACCCGGGGATGCGAGCGCCTTTTTCCTCCTCCAGTAAGTTCCCCGGACGGCAAACCCTGGTCTAGTATCCTCCAGCAACCCCGGCAGTCAGACTGGGTGGAGCAGGCCCAGTATTGGTGTTAGCTTGCCCGGATCGCCGGTCAGCCCCTGTACTGGGCTAGGTGTCTATATGGCTTGATTCCCTGCAGACAATCCCATATGTGTATTCTTCCACAGTAAGGTTCCCCTCTCGGTGGGCCCGTGTCTTCCCTTTGACAGATCATTCTGTCAGTCTCTTCTGGCAGTCGTTCCATCCCTACTCTCAGGTGAGACCTGCATCAGAGACCCATTCCATATGTAGTACTGCCCCAGGCCTGAGTCAGTCCATTCAGTGCCTCCACATGTAGCTCCCTGCGGGTAGGATGTGGCCTCTGTAGCGCCCTTCTCCGGAAGGCTCGCTTCCCCACCGTTACTGCCGAGCTGTAACAACAAAAAGGAAAGACTTGAAGCAAATCTTTCATTGAAGGTCGAAATCCCTTCCGTTAAGAAATTTCTGTGGTGTAAGGAACAGCGGCTTGGCTATCACCAGCAGCATTATACTCCCCTCTGGTCCCTGCGGGTACCAAGGGTAGCTAATTTGCACTGGGGCGGTGGGAAGGTTACGACCTTTGTGTGGCATTTGTCTGACACGTGGCTGCTTGTCAACATTTGCGATGCCATAGGGTTGTAACGGGGTTCAGGTTGTGGCGCTTTCCATGTACCCCTAATGTCGTCACGACATAACTCGTAGTGAACGACAGATAGGGAACGTCTCGGTTATGTACGTAACCCTCGTTCCCTGATGGAGGGAACGGAGACGTTATATCCCCATGCCACAACCTCAAACCATTGCTGGCGGCCAGGGACAAGTTCTCGGCTACTCAGCATAAAACCTGAAGAGTGGATGCACCTGTCACCTATTTATACCCGTATGCACAGGGAGGGGCTCAGGTATGCAAAATCCACTAGCCAAATTTCATTGGCATTTTCGCTTAAAGTCAGAGATGATTGGGACTCCCAAGTGAATCTCCTAATGTCGTCACGACATAACGTCTCCGCTCACTCCATTAGGGAACGAGGGTTTCGTACGTAACCAAGACATTATTCACTTGTAATCTTGCTCTCCACTTGTTGTCACAATACCAAAATGTCAGTAGTTGATACTAATACAAACATTTCACGGATCTAGAACCAGTTTTGGTACCATAGCAAAAACCGGAATTATTTAACATTAAAAATAAATCAAATCTATCTATCTATCTATCTATCTATCTATCTATC
>NW_015548217.1:4050267-4082245 GCF_001515605.1 Sinocyclocheilus anshuiensis | reverse complement strand
TCTGTCTGTCTGTCTGTCTGTCTGTCTGTATGTATGTATATTTCACCAAAGCTGACAATCACTACAGTTCAGCGTGAGCTTTGAACTCTTGAGATAAATCTTATTTTAATTTTTTTTTTTACACTGAACAATAAATAGCTAATTTACATTGCGTTTTATAAACTGATTCTTTATAAAATAAGCAAATTGACCTGATACCAAAACTGCAGAAAGGCTGGTATCGTTACATTTTCATAATTTTTAGTATCGACTTGGTACCAAAGTACTGATATTTTGACAACACTACTCTCCACCCATTAAAACTCAGTGCAACATCTGTGTTTACATAAGAGCAGTGAGCATATTTGGGTCATATAACTTCAGTGCTTCATTGATGTATCATTAGTGCAGCTTATTTGAATAGTGTGAAAGTCAGCAAGATTCTCTGAGAACCACTGCTGTAAGCTATATGTTATTTTATATGATCTGGCTTTGGATTTGGAGAGCACTGTGTAAAGTTTGACATAATATGTTGCTGATCTGAGCAGAATGAGGAACAGAATGTAACCTATATAAGGAACATGGAGGAACTTGCAACACTAATGTTTGATGTGATATTTATTGCCTGTCTTGAGATACCATCTGTAAATAGTGTAAACATACACATTTATGTAATCGGAGAGCAGGAAAAAATTGTTCTTGCATAGATCTGTTCACCAAGAGTCTCTTTGACCAAGTCTAAGATTATGAATAGAGATGAAAAGGAGTATTTGCACATAAATTGGAATGTTTTACGGCAACCTTTTCAAACTTTTAATGAATAGACCAATGCAATAATTGAATACAAGATTTTAGAGGAGCAAATTTCCATATTTGCTCCATTGCATCATACTATAGCTGTCAAAATATAAAGTGTCTGGAGAGGCTAAGACTATTGGTTATGTTCAAAGTGCAGAAAATTAGAGTTGTACGTGGTGTTTGCAAAGCACATAAGAAATTGTACCCTGGTAAGACACGCTCTGTCTCCCACGATGGAAATCCATAAAATCCATTTAAAAAATCACAAGTATCTCCATCATGGGGTGTAAGCGGTGTAATCTCTCCCCTGTCATGCTGGCAAGTTTCAACTCAGGTTTGACTCCCTGTTGACATGAGATGAGGAAAGGTTTGCATGTGACTTTTTTTTTTTTTTTTGAGAGAGAGAGTTATTTGTGAAATCAGTGTTCCCACCTGCAAAAGAAAAGAAAAGAAAAGAAAAGGGTTTTCTGGAGTGTGCCAACATTTTCATTCTTTTTTTTCTTCTTCTTCAAATTTTATTGGAAAAGTTTAAATCAGCTCAAAGAACGTATACTATGTATTTATTTAATAAAAACAACTAAGTGACCCTAAACTAAGTTTTATTCAGAGTAACAAAAATTATCTTCATTATGCAATACCTTGTGCAATCCCATGTTCTTTGCAATTAAATATACTATATTTTACATTTATATTAAATGCAATTAATATTTTTGACCCACTTATGTAATTTCAAATTTACTTCTGTTGCCGTTAAATAATATGGTTAAAATATACTGATGAATGTACACATATTTAATCGTAAACTAAATACACTTGAATGTCATACTATCACATAAATTCAGTTGCTTTGGATAAAAGTGTCTGCTAAATGTAAAGTACTATGATCTATTATTGTAGTTAACAAATCAAAATAAGTATCATTTTTTAAAGCATGACAAACAATTATTAAAACAATGTTTGAAAATGTACTTTTAAGTAAAACTTTTAGTTTGATATTATTACAGAGTACCTAAGTGAATATTTGTCTGTGATCACCATTAATCAAATGCAGTAACTGCAAAAATAAATCTCTCATCAGAGACCCAGTGCTTTTTTTCCTGCAAAAAAAAAAAAGGTGACTGAAATCAGCAGGGCCTATTATTAAATTATTATGAAATGCCTTACCCTTGGGAATTCATAGGCCACTTCTGCTGAGAGTAGCACATCCAGCCTGCCACTTCCTGTAGTTTCAGTTCAATCTGATGGCTCAGACTCGGATCCATATTACAGGGACTGCCAACACAATATTGCAGTGAATCTATCAAATGTTTACATTAATAGAGCTGATAAAGTTATAGCAATGACAGCAATTCATTAACTATGATGCATTCAAAACTGTCTGTAATATTTCAATAGCTTTCTTTGTTCTGCTCATTACTAAGATGTCTCAGTAGCTCAACATTCAAATTCTTGCTTTTAAATGAAAGCAATTCCCTATACAACTAAATGAATGACTATATTTTACCTGATGTTATTAAGGCCCTTTAAATTGTATGAATTCTTTCAAAGGGAAAGTTTGCCCAAAAAAATAAAATTGTCATCATTTATTCACCCTGAAGTTGTTCCAAACATGTATGAATTTCTTTTAGCTGTTAAACACAAAAGAAGATATTTAAAAAAATATGGGTAACCAAATAGTCGACGGTAGCCATTGACTTCCATGGTGTGGAAAAAACAAATAGTATGGAAGTCAATGGCTACTGTCGACTCTTTGGTTACCAACATACTTCAGAATATCTTCTCTGTTCAGCAGAAGAAAAAAATGCATACAAGTTTGTACAATTTAATGGTTAGTAAATGATGACAGAATTGTCATTTTTGAGTGAACTATCCCTTTAATATTTGTTTTATATAACAAAGTTCATAGTTTGAAAATGCTCAACTCTAATCTGATTGCTAAGCACAGTCAACAAAAAATAAAATTGGATTTCTTAATATATGTTCTTGGTCTTATTGCCAATGATGAAAAAATGATTTTCTCTGTAATCTTTGATCAAAATGTAATAACTTTCTCCATCTATGAAATCACTTTTCTCTTTCACACAAAATCCTCTTATTTCGTTTGAACTGTTCTTTCCCAGCCTCTGAGCTCAATTGTGCATGTAGCACCTATTTTTACAATCAAGTTCCAAAAATGCTAATTACTCAAAAATTTATTACAGTTAATGAAATAAAATATTAAATATAAATACTGTATTAAATAGTAATTACATTTAAATAGAATTTAGAATTATTACATTTTCCCAAAAAATCCACAAAAAGTCAAGTACCGCCTACAAAAAAAGACACTAAATCTCCTTATCTTCATTTAGATCTAGTTCTCTAGTTTAATGGACATTATTTAGATTTAGTTCATTCATTCCATGGCAGTGTAATAAACAAAATTGCTCTTACGCTTCAGTGAGTCTAAAGGTGCGGAACTGTGAATAGCTGATCACATCAATAACAGCCAAAGATGCTTTATGATGTAGTTTATTTAATGCATTAAGCATTCAGCAAACTTCCTGCAGCTTATGCAGCATGTTCATTTCACTCATTGATTTCTATCTGTCTTGTTTCCCATAAACTTAGATCTGAGGGCAGACGGGTATATCATTAGACATTGATTGTGTTAATGTGTGAGTTGGTCACACCAGCCCTCGAAAAGATCATTAGTGGCCTTTGCTACAGCAAGCATCATTATTACTATTGCTCATTCTTAAGGTTAGTGGTTAGAGTAAACTCCTAATGCTAAGTATTATATTATGGTGTATTGGCTGTGCTGTAGACATGAATGATATCCCGAATCAGAATCGGTGTGCACTAGAGACAAAGCCTCTTTACTACTGGCTGCCAGAGGTGTGGGTGTCTCTATAGCAAGAGTTTCTTATTTTAATACTTACTGGACGTTTCAGTCTTTCATGCTAGAACATTTGCCGTTGAGAGTTTGTTTGATGTCACCATTTGGTTCGTTTGGGGTGAAAGTTTTTAGTCCACAATTGATTTGAAAACAACATCATAACTTGTGAAAATGTTGACACAGTTGGTATCTTTGCAAGCTCATGCTAATTAAAGCATAACACAAGTGCTGTTCTGTGAAGTTTTGGTGGCAAATCCAAAGGGACACATACTTCAGTAACAACTGGCATTGTCTTGTCCCGAGTCGTTATCTAGTGATAATTAACGACTTAATTTATTTATTTATACATTTAATTTCCACTTTAATTTTTTTATTTATACATTTATTTGCCCATATGGTAATGAGGGGGGCGTGTTTTACTTCAGATGGAGCAATCAAGTTCAGAGTTCTGGCTTAAGCAAGGAAGAAGCTTTGAGGTCATTGAGTAGTGCAAGTCAATGGGTGAATGGCTTAGAAGTGGGCACAATGGCTAAAATATTTTGCTATTTCATGTATATCACATATACCTAGCTGTACTATGTGGGACTGTTTAAAGAAAGAAAATAATAAAATGCTGGACCTGACACACAAGTGATGCATGCGCACAATAACCGCTTGCAATCCTGAATTATTGCACTCAAACAGTCAAATAAACACTGACGGAATTATGTCAAAATGCCCATCTTGGCGAGCATTACTTAAACACAGTCCGTTTTCTTTTAAGTAAACACAAACAATTTGGAAAAAATAAAAAACTAATGTGTTCTATTGTAAAAGTGAGCTTTTTCCCCCACCAAGAATCATGTTTGATGTTTCAAAGTCTTAAAAAGGCATGTTTTGATCTCCTCAAGACTTGACTATTGTAACTTGCTCTATAAGGGAATTAGTCAGTACTACGGTGGTCGAGAAGTGCAAAACAAATCACAATTCTGAAAACAAAATAACAAATTAAAAACACAAATGCAAATATAAAAAATGAAATAACAATTCAGAAAACACAACAACAACTCCGAAAACATTATAACAAGTCAGAAAACACAACGACAATGAAATGAGACATACAGCTCTCTGCTTGCAGCTCGTCAGGAAAGTGAGTGAAACACACACACAAACACACATTTTTTTTAAATCAAACAATACGTCATTAATAGTGGTTCACTTCTGTGATTTGGTATGATTGCATTCATATCAGCAGCGAACCGTACCCCACAGACCACCCTTTTTAAGCGGACTCGGGTACGGTTCGCGGGTGCGCACCCGAGTTTGGAAGACAGCGTTCATCATCCAAACGAACCGAACACTGACATCAATCGAATCCGGGTGCGCACCAAAAGTGCTAGTGTGAAAGCACCCTTAATGCTGTTTGATATAACTCAATTCCAGTTTAATTTTCCTAATACAAAGACTGTTCAACTCTTAATATTTAGTATTTATATTCTCCCCTTTAAATTCTCTCTGCCCCACAAAAATCCCAATTTAACACACCTCTGGCTGTTTTTTTGTTTTTTTTTTTGCATTCCCATTTGCTCAAATAGCAAAATAAAATTGCCACTATAGTGTTTTCACGACTTATTAAAGAGAGAGAGAGAAAGAGAGACTGAACGGCAGTCAGAAGAGTCAAATTTATATATTCTATGTCAAATTTACCTTCACTCCCATACACTGTATTAGAAACACCTTCCCATTAGCGTTAACTAGTTTTTTGTAATCTGATTCAAGGGTAATGTAAGTACAGTGCTGTAAATGTACATGAATATATATATATATATATATATATATATCTGTATATAGCACTATTCTCACACCAATGGCGCTGTCTCAAACTATACCTCTTCCGGTTTGTCTGATTTGCCGTGTTTTCTGACTTGTTATTTTGCTTTCGGATTTGTCATTGTGTTTTCTGACTTGTTATAATGTTTTCGGAATTGTTTTTGTGTTTTTTTCTTCTTTGTTATTTTGTTTTTTCAGATTTGCATTTGCATTTGTAATTTGTTATTTTGTTTTCAGAATTGTGATTTGTTTTGCACTCCTCGGTCACCGTACAGTAGTCTATCTCTTGACTGCAAACTGTTCAAAATGCAGCAGCTAGATTTTGATGGGTGTAAAAAACTGGGACATATCACCCTATCTTAGTCTCACTACACTGTTTTCTGGTATGTTATATAATAGATTTTTATTAGTATACAAATCTTTGAATTGTCTTGCACAGCCCTATCCTTCGGATCTCATGACTGAATATCAATTTGGATTAATGCTGAGGTCCACTAGTCAAAAGCTATTAAAAATTCCAAGGTCTAAACTAAATCAAAGAGGGGACCCTCAATTTGCTGTACCAGTGCCTAAACTTAGAATAACTTGCCGCCACTGCTGTATATGAATTTAAACCACAGCTTAAAACATACTTGTTTTCTATGGTTTTAACCACTGACTGTTTGTTTTATGTCTTACAGTGGTATGATTTGAGCTACTAATTACGTAAAGCACATTGGTCAACGTGTTGTTTTAATTGTGCTACCCAAATAAAGTGACACTGACAATGTGTGTCAATATACTGAATCCATTAGATCTTAAAGTGACAGCAGCCTAATATATGGCACCTTCTGCTGTCTAATTTGTCTATCAAACGTCACAATACAAAGACAAAATCAGTCACTGCTCTTGACTGAATCACTTTTAAAAAAGAATGTTTGTACTTTTTTGGGATGCCCCCTCCCTCCCCACCTTGTTACACTTGTAGTGTTCTAGTCAAAAATGGCCTGCAAAACAATTGCTTATAAATTACTTAAAAATCGTTATGCTGTATAATATTACCAAATCTTGGATTCAGTCATTTTATCAGCTTGTTTTCTTTCAATTAGCACAGGTTTTGTTTTTCTTTTCGGAACTGATTGAATAAAAAGACATTGACAAAAATATTAAATCCAAGATTTGGTGATAATATAGGATAATGAGAAATTTAAAAGCACTTTTTAAAAGGCTGGTCTTTTTGACTGGGAATAACAAATTAGGTGAAGGAGTTTTAACACAGCACAAGGGTTAAAGCAGTATTTATTTCATTTGTATCTTAATTTATGTTATTTGCATCTTGATTTTTATGTTTAATAGCAAAGATAATAATACAATAAAAAATGTTAGTTGGCAAACAGTAATGGCTGTGATATTTTTGCTTAAATTACGGTTACCATGATAGCGTAGTACAGGTTGACCTGCAGTCTATAAAGTCTCTCAACATGCATTCCTTATTATTTCATTTACTCAGTGCTGGCGACGTTCATGATGCTGAGGGTATTCTGAATTTGGACACAGCTGAAATGTTAATTGAATTTGCTCGTGTGCGCTTGCGGAAAATCCATGCTCATTCTGTTTTTGTAAATTGATGCAAGTTGGAGCACACACAACCATCTGCTGTGGAATGAAAACATGGGTGGAGGTAGAGTTGGCTGCTGAAAAAAAATCTCCCCCTTAACTCTCATTATGCTAAAATTGTCGAGTAGGTGTGTGTTTTGCATACTAAATTTCCAAATGGAAGACATCACTCTTTTAACATGTTCCTTTTTGGGTATTGTACCAGATGCTTTGCCTGATATTGTATTTGTGCAACCTGGATGCTGTGATATACACTGTAGCTCTATGTATCTGACTTCTGATTGCTATATTTCAGCTTTTCAATGCCTGATTAATGTGTTGGGGATGTGCTAAAGGCAATATGCACTTCCTCCAACATAGAGCCTCTTTAATGGAGGCACTGAATTGCATGTCTAATTTTGATCTGCATCACAGTGCGATCAAGATATTTTCCCCCTCACAACAGGTTTCTTCATATAAGAGCTGTATAGCACTTGTATTCCAAAGTCAAGAAGGAGGATTTTATCTTTGTCTAGTTTGGAGGCAGTAAACATAAGTAAACCCATGGTGGTGCATCATGCGCAGTGGTCTGTGTGTATATATATATATGTATATATATAGTTATTTATTTAGAGGGAATGCCAAATTTTACAAATCTCCATACTCTATATATATGTATATTTTACTTAGTGAACACAATGCTTTTTTTGTACTAAAACACTGTGTGCATTAATGTATCTTGTATTGATGCCTGCACAAGTATTTAACTTAATTTCTAATTGAGCACCAAACATTGTGTGCGAGGCCAACTCAAGGTACTTGAAAAATCTATTCTAATACGTCTGAGAGGATGTCTCAATTAACTTGAGGTCATTATTTAACGCTCTACATTGATTCGCAGTGACTTGAGGAAGAGGGCAACAATGTTGGTTGTTTATCCTTCAATACCGAACATAATGACCTTCTCTGAGGAACGTGCCTGAGGGCAGTAACTGATACCAAACAATGATGACATTCGTTAATTCAGACAAGCTTGAAGAGCATAAAGAGCATATCACTTATTAAATTACTGCACCATGCTGATATGAACGTGGTGAAGTATAAGGAGGGAAGTTTTATCAGTTTTATTTTTTCTGGTTTCGATTTAAATGGTTTAATTATTTTTTAATCAAAAGGAATGTCAAATCCTTTGAATTCATTAAACTTTACCAATCGATTAAATTCAATAAACTTTAGCATTTTAATATTTTTTTTTTACAGTAATAGAACCATAAGAAATGTTTAATTTTTTTCAGAAGTACTCTGTTGTAGGTTTTAATTAAATTTATGCTTTAATACAATTTTATTATCAAAAATTATGGTAATCAAATGAAGATATAGAACATTAACAATTTAATAAATTAAATTAAAATGTATTTATTTATTGCAAACAAAGTTCTGGACAACCGATGTTTACTGTTAAAATTATAACATGGAATAAAAATTATGTGATATTCCGTAATGTTTTTTAATGATTTAATTATTATTATTATTATTATTATTATTACTTTGAGAAGTACATTTTACTGCACAATAGTAAATATTTCTGTCACAATTTCTTCATGTTAAAACAAACTTTTATTTTGACAGGTAGTCATGAAGTTTGAGCTTCTGTGTGTATATGATGTGATTATATATATATTTTTTTTATCAAATTACACAAAAATGCTTGTAGTAGTGTTACATATTTACATTAAAGGAATAATTGATCTTTAAAAATTTAATTATTTTATTTATTTTATTAATTACATTCAATTATTTATGGACAAAAATAATTCAAACATTCTTCAACAAGTCTTTGTTTACCACAGAAGAAAGACAATCATGCAGGTTTGTACGACATGAGGGCGAGTAAATGATGACAGAATTATTATTTTTGGGGTGAACTATCACTTTAAGTCATTATCATTCATGTCAGCGCAAACTTCTCCTTTCCATGCAAATGAGGCTTATTAGATGTTGTGGCTTTAATTTAATTGTAAAGAGATGTGCATTTTCTATTGATTGTGACAGAAATTATTCATCAGATGATGAAGAACAGTGTTGTGTATCCAGACACGCGTTGTAGTCGAGCACTTTCAGCATTTTAAACAGCCGATTCAGTTGCCGTAGTGGAGCAATAGTTGCATGATCCTAGCGTAGCATGCTAGGTTCTGCTAGTCAGTTTCATCCTCTGCAACTTAGCACTCAGAACCGATCTTCACATGGGGAATAGCAAAATGCATTTAGCATTAAATTTGTGCATTCTCGCTGTGACTTGATTTGCATAATTCCTGAATGGGATGATAAAACAGACAGCGCATGAACATAAATAGCATTATCAGCAGGCGCAATTCATTCTTAGTGAATTCCCCCTGATTCCTCGTTCATTTCTTCAAATACATTAGCAGATAAATGCATATGTCTAACACACATCAGCATCAAACTCCATTTCACATTCATTTTCTGAGATTTGCAGCCCAGAGATGTCCAACCCCCTGCGTCCTTTCGTAATTGTTTATTTGCATAAAACCTTCCCAACAAGCAGAATCACAGCCGACTCCTCTGCTCCCGTCACTTCACCTTTCCTCCAAGCTCTATTCTTCCAGGTCGCTTCTGCTGAGGATTTGAAATTTGAGTAAGAGGGATTTTCACCCTAAATATTTGATGGTCCTGTTGAGGTTTGATCCAGCACAAAGCTGGCATGAAAAATTGTGTCAGACAACATGTGAGAGGCCTTTTGGAATTTGGAAATAAATCAAAGCCATCAGCGTGGCGTTGGCATCCTTGCAATATTTATGTATTAAATGGATTAATTCATAAATATTGCATCTGGAACCATAGGTTTTATTTAGAATCACTCATCTGAATCTGTTCTCTGACAATTTGTTACTGTTGTTTTGGCATGTTTATAGTATGTCATTACAAACTTGCTGATTTTTCTAATCAAATTAAAAATTTCTTGATGTGTTTAAGTCAGCATGAAATGAAAATTCACTCTACTAATTTTCTAAATGCATGTTATCGATCTTATCGTGAACTCTTCATGCTCAAATTTGTTGGAATACATCTGACAAGAAAATACTGTTTTTACTTCAAACGTTTGTTTAATTCAACGTGTCACTTTCCATTTCTTTGTAATTATTTGTAAAATTTACTGCTGTAGCCATTTATGAGTGAAAAATTGTTTCAAAGTAAATCCTAAACCTTTTTTTCCCCCTGGTTTTTAGGTACTATGAAGTGGACATAGTAAACAGTAAAATAATTTTGAACAAAATCCCACCAATTCTATGTAGAAAGAAAAAAGAATGTCTCTAGATGCTCTTGGTGAATTTAAATCAGCAGAAGAACCAAGGAACCATACGGCAGCTTCCAGTTTCCATCATTTTGACCTTCTTCTAGAAAATTAGGAGCTTTTTTATATTAAAGTGACATGGAAATGCTGACAATTATAAAATACATAGAAAGAATACCAACCAAACATCAGATAACAGCCAAAAAAATAAATAAATAAATAAGTTCCTCAGGTACACAGATACTTTCCATTTGACTCAGTCTGATTGAGGTCAGACAATTTAAGCAGTTTACAGTAGATTAATTGCCATGTGGGTGTAAATGTAATGGCAATTAGATTTCATGATGATCAAGTGTGTAATAATTCTTCATTACCTTCTCCCAATAACCATATTATAATTTATAGAAATCAGCTTGATTTCTTTTTCCTGTCTAATGCAGCAGCAATAATGTTGTCAGTGTCACTGAAACTGAAAGGGCCTACATTTACCCACAACCTCTTTTTCTTTCTTTCTTTTTCTTTCTTTCTTTCTTTCTTTCTTTCTTTTTCTTTCTTTCTTTCTTTCTTTCTTTCTTTCTTGCATTCTTTCTTTCTTTCATTACAGTACTTGTCAAAAGTTTAGAAACATTGTGATGTTTCATTTGTTAATGTTTGAAGTCTGTTCTGCTCACCAAGGATGCTTTTATTTGATCAAAATACAGAGAAAATAGTAATATTGTGAAATAGCATTATAATTGTAAGTATTTTGTATTTTAATATATTTTAAAATGTAATTTATTCCTATGATGCAAATCTGAATTTTAAGCATCATTACTCCAGTCCTCAATGTCACATGATCCTTCAGAAAGAATTTCTTTAAAGAATAAAAAGTTCAAAAGAACAGCATTTAATTTAAACAGAATCTTAATATTATACACATTTTACTGTCACTTTTGAACAATTTAATGCGTATTTGCTGAATAAAAGCATTAATTTCTATCAAACACACACACACACACACACATACACACTGACATTTAAATATATAGTATAGTATTTTATGGTTTCTGCATAAATATTATAAGCAGTGCAACTGTTTTCAACTTTGATAATAGTAGGAAATGTTCTATTATTACTAATATGCTAATCAGCATATTAGAATGATTTCTGAAAGATCATGTGGCACTGAAGACTAGAGTAATGATGCTGAATATTCAGCTTTGCAACACAGGAATAAATTAAATTTTTAAATATATTACAGTTGAAAACAATTATTTTAAATTGTAATACCATTTCACAATATTAGTTCTTTTACTCTATATTTGAGCACATAAAAGCAGCCTTAGTGAGCATACGAGACGTCATTAAAAAGATTTAAAAATCATAATGTTTCCAAACATTTGACAAGTACTGTATATTTGTGTGTATATAGTGTTATTTGTTTGGTCGTTGTTTTACAGGGCACCTGCATTCAGCAACTAATCAATAACATATAGTCAAGGCTTGTGTGATTGAAGCTAACAATATAATAACCAGAAAACATCTCTAGGTTACGCATGTAAACATGGTTCCCCGAGGGAACGAGACGCTGCATCGAAACGCTATGGGAACGCCTTCAGCGTGACCACACTTTGAATCACGTGTGTAATCAGCAGTGTTGTGCAAGTTACTTCCAAACTGTCATACATTATAGATTACTTGTTACTGTTATTTAAAAGTAATTCCTTACCTTACAATATTACTGTCTCAGAATTGTAATGCGTTACATGGCTCCTGTATTACTTTTGAGTTACTTTCACCAAAGTAACTACAGAAGTAGAACTTAACATTCTAAAATGACAAAATGTACTGCAGAGCATTTTACATCCAGTAGAAGGCGATATGGTGTAGCATAATGACTGTGGGCTATCCAGGCTCAAGGTGTCTGCCCACTGACTGACCACCGAGAGGGGCGTGGTAGGCTGCAATGGCCGCCACGTAGACCTTCAAGGTGGAGTGGGTCAACCCTGCGGAGAGTCGGGCTTGCAGGAACTCCAGCACTGTACCAACTGGGCAGCTAACTGGGTCAAGCTGGCAGTCTCCGCACTAAGAAGTGAAAAGCTTCCACTTCAAGGCATACAATTTCCTCGTGGAGGGAGCTCTGGATTGGAGGATGGTCTGAACAACCTCGGTTGAGAGACCGGAAGCTATGAGCTGTGCCCCCTCAGGGGCCACACCCTCAGCTCCGGGCGGGGATGAGAGATAGTGCTCCCCACCTGAGAGAGGAGGTCCCTCCTGACGGGAATCTCCCATGGAGAGCCGTTAAGAAGGGACACCAGTTCCGTGAACCATACTCGGCCCGGCCAGAACGGGGCTACTAGCAGAAGACAGACCCCGTCCCTGCTGTAGCGTCTGGACCAATCAGACACACCATTTTTCATTTGATCCCTGAGAGGTCAATTAAATATCTACAGCGGATCTAAATATTTATAATTAATTATAACTAGTTATGATTAATTATTCATATTTCCCTTATGTGCTGATTCGCTACACTGCGTACTTTCTCCAGAACTTGCAGACGAAGCCTCAGCCAAGGCTGTACCATAGTGTCCAGTCCGAGAAGAGCTGGATGAGTCAGAAAGAACCAGAGGGGACAGTGCGATGTCTCCTGAGTCACAAACAGGTCAACCTGAGCCTGGCCAAAAACTCTCCATATTTGCTTCACCATCTCGGGGTGAAGCCTCCATTCCCCGGGCCTCGGCTCCTGCCTCGACAGGATGTATGCTCCCATATTGAGATGCCCAGGGAGGTGAACTGCTCTCAGCGAGAGGAGTTTCCCCTGGGGCCACGCAAGTATCTGGTGCGCCAGCCTGTAAAGGGGTCGCGAATGCAGACCTCCCTGGTGGTTGATGTAAGAGACGACTGCTGTGTTGTCGGTGCGCACCAACACATGGCGATCTCTTAGGTCTGGGAGAAAGTGTTTCAATGCTAGAAACACGGCCAGCATCTCCAGGCAGTTGATGTGCCATGTGAGATGGCGACCCCTCCACAGACCGCGGGCCAAGCGACCACTCATGACCACTCTCCAACCATTGCTAGCGTTACGCGGCGACAAGGAGCTCCCAGCACCGGGCCCAGAGACAAGAACCAAGGCTTCTGCCACATGTCTAAGGCATGTAGGCATCGCTGCATGACCTTGAGCATGCGGAGCAGGTTTCCCCTCGGGGAGAACCCCTTGGTCTTGAGCCACCACTGTAGGGGTCTCATGTACAGCAGGGCAAAAGGTATCACATTGGAAGCAGCTGCCATCAGACCCAGCAGTTTTTGAAACTGCTTGACATTGAGTGACCGGCCTTCTCGCACTCTCGCGACTGCAGTGAGGATCGACTCGATCCGAGCAGGAGACAGACGTGCCTGCATCGTGGTCGAATCACACACCACGCCCAGATAAGTGGTGCTCTGTAATGTAGAAAGCACACTTTTCTTGGCATTTAGTCTTAACTCCAGCTCTTTCATATGGGCGAGAACGACATCTCGATGCCGAACCACCATCTGCTCTGATTGAGCTAATATCAACCAATAGTCGTGATGTAGTTGAGTATGCGGATGTCCTGGAGTCACAGAGGAGCCAGAGCAGCATCCACACACTTGGTGAAGGTGCGGGGTGAGAGTGCAAAGCCGAATGGAAAGAACCCAATACTGGTAAGCTTTGCCCCCAAAAGCAAACCTCAGGAACTTGTGTTGAGGAAGGATGGAGATATGGAAGTATGCGTCCTTCAGATCTATCGTGACAAACCAGTCCTCCGACCTGATCTGAGACACGACTTGCTTGATTATGAGCATCCTGAACTTCAGTCTCATGACTGAGAGGTTCATCTGACACAGATCTAGAACAGGACGCAACCGCCCACCCTTCTTCGGAACTATGAAGTGATGGCTGTAGAACCCGGACTCTCTGTCGTGAGGAGGGACCACCTCGATGGCCTCCTTCCTCAAGAGAGTGTTTACTTCTTGTTCCATTACCAGAGCCTGCTCGAGGGCCACCAGAGTGGGAAGAACCCCGCAGAAACGAGGCGGTGGAGAACCGAACTGGATTCTGTAGCCTCTCTCTACAGTGTGCAGGACCCATTGAGACACATTTGGCAGAAGTTTCCAGGCTGCCAAAAAGTCTACTAAGGGAATCAATCTCTCGAAACTGACCTCTGGTGTAATCAGAGCGGCTAGCTCGGTGCCCTGAAGCGGTGGCCCGGCAGCGGACGACCGAACTAGCTGCTCTAGGGACCTCCGAAGAGGTAGCTAGCCTCCCAGTACCGCTACGTTTCTGGGCGGAGACTGAGAGAAGCGCTCGCTGCGCCCTGAAGCACCGTGGGTGGCAGAGTTGGCAGATCGATCTCCTGAGTGCACTGAGGAGAGACGGGCACTGTATGATTAGACACCTCTCTTCCCCAGAGGAGCCTGCCCTCAGAAGTCCTGAGCCACGAGTGTCAGGACTTCTTGGCCAAGGTCTTCTTAGACAGAAGAACGGTCCGCAGATCCGGCTTCACCTTAGAAGATCCCGGCCTAGAGCATCGCTGAGGCTCCAGGTCCCAATGCGGGGGAGCATGGGAGGAGACGCTCTGCTTCTGTGCCTCCCGCTTCGCCGAACAGGCCAGAAGGCGCAAGCGGGGCGTCCATGAGGTAGACCCTGTCCTTTTCCTTCATATCGGACAGGGTCAACCACAGGTGTCTCTCCACCGCCACCAGTGCTGCCATTGACCTGCCGATGGCGCAGGCGGTCTCATTGGTGGCAAGGAGAGACAGATCAGCGGTTTGTCTGAGCTCGGTGATATCCTCAGACTTAATTTCCTTGCCCTCATCCAGCTCTTTCAGCAGATCGGCTTGGTAAGCCTGCAACACCGCCATGGTGTGCAAGCAAGCGCAAGCCTGACCTGCTGCCGTGTACCCCTTGCCCACCAGCGCTGAGGTGGTCTGCAGCTTGGAGGGCAATGCCGGAGCCTTCAAGGACGATGCCGTGCCGGGGGACAGATAGCTCGCGAGCGTCTGTTAGACCCGAGGCATCGCCCTGTAGCCATGATCATTCAGCCCCGCCACGTTGGCATAATGACTGGAGCCAGCTGAGAAGTGTGGAGATCAGGGAGATCGGTGTGGAGATCGGGGAAGAAAGGCAGGCTTCGGCGTGGAGGTAGTGGCTTACTCCGCGTTCATTGAGTTTGCTTTTCTGCAGTTCTGCCTGTTTCTCGGCGGGCCAGTCGATGTTTAACTTGGCCACGCCACAAGTAACTACCTCCAATAGCTGAGACTGAGGGGGCGAGTCCTCATTGACGCCCTCCACGTCAACCTCCTTGGAGGAAGACAGGCGGAGCGTCGAGCCCTCTCCCCGGGGGGAAGAAACGGTGGAGCGGGCTTCCGATCCCAGAGAGCGGTCGCTGGATCTGGTGGGTGAGGAAGAAGATAGGGACTCGCCCATCTCCATTCCCTCCACCAAATCCATTTGCGATCCCCACAAATGCAGCCGCCGCTCTGCCTCGGCGGAAGCGGGGCCGGCACCGCAAGGAATTCTGGTGAAGGCTCGCTCCTCAAAGAGAGCCTTCCGGGCAAACGCTCGCAATGCGGGCAGTCAGCACCCTCGAGAGCTGACTCTGCATGCTTTGCTCCCAAGCAGACAAGACATAGACTGTGTGTATCCCCACCCGTAATGTAACGTGGGCAGGGAGGAACGCATAGTGCTGCCTGCTCTCGCCCTTGTGCTTATCTTTAGCCTTAGGCATGGCTTTATGGACAAACAACACCAAATAAGACTCACAAACGGAGAGAACTGACACACACACAGAGCGCTTGCTGAATGACAGAAAGCTGCCGCTGTATCCACCACACGTGCTTTTAAGCTTCCTGGTCTTTACGTCACCCAGCCCGTGATGTCTCGCCCATCCATTGGATCTCACCCATCCATTGGACTGATTACACACGTGATTCAGAGCGTGGTCATGCTGAAGGTGTTCCCATAGCGTTTCGACTCAGTTCGAGTTCCTGAAGGGGAACTTTCCTTAATTGAAGCAATGAAGCACTCATCTTAATTACAAGAGAACAGTGGAACATACTTCAAATATTTATGAGGATGTTTCCAATGATTGCCTTGATGAACATGGCTGAATGAAAGTAATTATCTGAGGCTGCTGTCAAGTCAGTTAATGCTGTCGTGCACTAGCGCATCTCTACTAGCCACAATTCACCTAATGATTTCATTAAAATGCTTAATATGCAAACAGAGCCCAATCATTTTCTCAATAAGTCTTGGAGCCATTTCATTCTTCTGCTTTGTTGCTTGTTTATTATACGTGTTGATGGCCCAGGAGATTTAACAGACAATTAAATTGTCCAACCTTTCTAAATATAACTGTTTGTCTCTATGGGCGCCATTGATCAGCCCTTTATTTTGAAAAACTTTCCAAGTCCGAGATCTTTCCAAATTTGGCATTAACCTTAAGGCTTGTTTTAATAAATCACAGCACATACTACAACAATAATAATAATAATAATAATAATAACAATAATAATAATAACAACAACAACAACGTGTTGGTTATCTGCCAATATTAGATCAGTAGGTCAATATTTTCATAATATTGTCCAGTATTAGACAGTTAGTTGTGCACATTTATGTAAATTAAGTAAATAAAATTATATATTTACCTTATTTAAACAAAAGTGATTACTTTTGCTGATATAATGCTCACTTATTCTTTAAAAACACATAATTTATCACTTTTAAATGTAATCTTTAGCAAATCTCAGAATTAATATAGATTTGTTTTAAATATAGATTCATATTAAGGGCACCATGTTGAATTTAGAGAAATAAACGAACAAAGATGTATTGTATTGCATTGTATTGTACATTATAACGTTGTAGTGCCTAAATGTAGTGTATCATGTTGTGTACATTTGTCCAATGCAGTAGAAGATAGAGTATAGATATTCCGAAAAACACTTGAAGCATTAATATTTAGTGAGCCATGTTGAATTTGGGGTGAAATAAATACAATAAAATAAACACGTTTGTTTTCTTTCTCAGTCTTGCTGTTCTGCCTGCAGATTTAGAGAGTGTTTGCTGAATGCTACAATTCTATTATAAAAATACTGTTGTTTAATTGGTGGGGTTATTCAAATAATGACAATTATAGTACATGGTGGCTATTGAATTAATTCCAGTACAGGCATTAAATATTTTAGTGCACTGATTTATTAGTTTGAGCAATGGCACAGCAGTGCTTGAGCATTTTGAGTGTCATCTTTCATAATATTGCCACCAAACTCAAACACAAATGTGCTGAGGCTTGACTGGAAAGGTCTTGATTTGTTTCATATCTGGCAGAGAAAACCAATTCAGCAACCTTCAGATTTTTCAGGTTAGTTTAATTTAGTCTCAATTCAACGGTGTATCATTTAAAGTAGATCTCTTTGAAAGGATCTTGCTTCCTGGTGTCATGACAGTATGTCATATATTTTGTGGTCTCCAATTAGGGCATTCACGTCAAGCGCCCATTCAGTTTTGAAGCTCTATAGGGTATGACTCATTTATTTCATGTCTGCACTGCATCTCCTCCATATTCATACAAACATTGAGCACATCCTGGTACCCGCAAATGGCTGCAATATAACAAAGAGTGAAAAATGTAAGGGGGTCTGAATACTTTCCGTACCCACTGTATGTCGAGTGCTGTTTTTTTAAATTATTTATAGTGTTTTCTTTTTGTGTGTATCTTTTAAAAGAATGTTCTGGGTTCAGATCTTCTGTAAGCAACACCTTCCTCAGTTCCTCAGACCCGTCGTTCAGTTTTGTAGTTACATAATGTCAATGTATATCAAGCAAAAGTTACTGGGTTTACAGATTTTACATGGTCAAGACAAAAGATGAAAGATTGGGTTATAACTTTACATTAGCTATGTTTACTTGCTCCCAGATAATGTGTTTCTATGGTAATCTGATACCAATCAGTAACCTGATTGATGGGTAAACTGGACTAAAAAGCCTTCATGTAAACACCTCAGTCCATCCACATATAATACATATAATGCACATGTGAATTAATATGTAATTCAGATTGCAATGTTTAGGGCTCACATAAACAGAACTTTCAGAATTTTAAATCAGGTTAGATTCATTCTGACTGACACTAAACAGTGCATGTAAACATACTTAAAATAATTGTTACACTTTTGAAACAATGCAGCAATTTTGAATTTTAAATGTTTAGTTTTCTCCACATAGAATTCTTCTGGGATAATGTATTTTTGTAGGCCAAAACCTGGAAACGAGATTGCATTTAGCACTTCCTCTTTTAATCGTCCTGAAGTCAATTGGTTTTTTAAATGGGTTTTAGGTTGAAATGCCTGAAATAAAGTATGTGGTTAACGTAAGCTCAATATATTTTTATGTTTTCATTCTACAATGTAAAATCCATCAGTAATACACCCTTGTGATTTTTAAACTGTTGCTTGTCTTGAAAAAGTGGCTAAATGGGACTACAGAGGTTATAGCGGACATTAAACCTCATCACACTGAACAGTAGGGCTGAAACGATGAACAAAGTAAAAATAAAAAATTGTTGACAAATATTTGTGTTTTCGAATGGTCATTTGATTCATTTGTCCTAATGTAAGGGCCTGCAGTAACACAGTTTGACCAGTATGGCACTGTAGCGCAAGACTGTAATTCAGCTTGCTCAACTGCGATCCAATAGAAAACGAGCAGTGCAAAGGAAACCAAACCAGTAGAGTGTGGGAAAGTTATAGAAAACTACAAACAAAAAACACTGTCATGTGTGAAGTCCCCGATATACTCTTCTTCAAACAGTTCTTTTTTGTTCTTCCCTTAGGGGTAAAAAGTTGTTGGATATAAGCAAGCGGTGGTTTACGGTTATCAGACAACCCAAAGTTGCTGATAGTGGCGTTTAGATGAATGTGTAAATGTATACTGCGTGTCTTTCTCTCAATAACAAAATAAACACACTGAATAAAAAAATATTCATGGCATTTACTACATTTTTTAAGGTAAGTAGTTGCAATCAATTTATTTTAGCTACATTTAAATCAACAAATTTTGCTGAAAGTTAGTCAATTAAATTTGTTTATTAAAATGTGGCTAACATAAATTGATTGCAACCACTTACCTTAAAAAAAAAAATTCAGTGCACATAATAAAAATGATACTGTGGGATAACAGCAGTTAAGAAAGCATCTGATCACAGTGATGTGCAATCGGCATTGCAGTAAAGTCATGTCAAATCACATTTATGTATGTAACACTTTATACAATAGATTCCTTTAAACCACGCAGCTTTACAGTATACATGGAAAAACAGAGTCAGTGTCACTTTCAGTTAGAATTACAATCTGAATTTCTGCTATTAAGCAGGTCTATATGTATATGAATATGTATAAAATATGTATGACTCAATATTTTAATGAATACCAAAAGCTGAATAATCAGTCTAAGCCTACTGATTAATTGGTAAAATAATCACAGATTAGTCGACTAATTGTTCTAATAATCGTTAGTTTAATCGATTATCAAAATAAGCATTTGTTGCAGCCCTACTGAACAGGTAAACCCATTTACTCACTAATTAAAATGAATAGCCTCATTATGTTTATAATCACACTTTTGCAAAGTATTCTAACTAAAACTTTTAGGAAAAATTGTTTTAAATAAAGACTTAAGGAGTTGTTGGAAGCTTAATGGTGGTGATATGGAAGTAATGCAACTCTTGTGTTTATTATTATTTTTTTTATTTTTTTTTTTAGCTTTTTACTTCTAGCAATTGTATTTAGGCTTCAAAATACTAAAGTTGTGTTATTTTGAAGATTATTGTATTAAACAAAACGTGTAAGAATCATAAACTTTTGTTGTTCACAGAGCTTAAATTCTGCAATAATCCAAAAGTCAATGGAAATATCCCACTGAGTTTTTGTAAGGAAGCATTTGTAGAGGTACTAACTACTGGGTTGGCATACAAAAATGTCATTGCAGCACTTGTAAGTACATTTTCTAATATTTTCCCTTTATTTTCACAAATCTTAAGTTGAAACTACTTTAGTATTTTACCACAGAATTGCCTGAAAACACCATTAACAAATAACATAGCGTGAAGCAGTTCTAGTTTTCATGTTTTACAGAAAAATACTTTAAACATTCAACAATGGATAGCAAGAACAGGGTGGAGAAACTAGCATTTTTCTGCACAAAGCTTGAACCATTGTTAATTGCTGAAGCCACAGTGGAGCTGGATAAGCAGAGCAAAACCAGCTACTTAGTGGCAAAGCAAAAGAACAAAATAAAGAGGGTGTGTGACTTCTGTCATGATGGCTACTACAATTGTTGCTCTCAAGGCTGAACTGGAACCATTGAAAACATAAATGCAAGACATAAATGCAAGAAACCTCTATGTTAGGGCTGTCCAATACTACTTTTGGAGGGACAATGTTCTGCAGAGTTCAACTCCAAACTGCCCCAACACACCTGCATTTCTAGCAGAAATCTTAATCTGTGGCTCTACTATTGGAGAAAGTGCAACATCAACTTAAATCATGTGTGCCTTGATAACTAATCACATTAAGGCCTCGAGGTCATTGAATTGCTGTCAAAGCTGTATAACAGTCAGTCTCTTGTTGTGACTCATTTTCAAGGCTGTGCCCTTCGGAGGTCTAATTTGTCGATCACATACGTCATCAAAGCAGTCTCATTTCAGAAAAGCAATGTTTATAAAACAGTGTGAGGCATAATTGTTGTAATTTCTTTCTAGCTTTGGAATGTAAATGGTTACTATTCTGAAAAGAGGCAGCCCTGATATCATATGCAGCTGACAAATGTGACCTCTGGAGGGTCCAGCCTTCGAAATGAGACATGGGCTATTCATGGATTCCTGATTAGCTGATTAGGTTCAGGTGTTTGAAGTTGAGCGCTGCACGACCATGACCCTCCAGGAACAGAGACCCCTGCTTTATTGGTGTATTTAAGTCCTCCTGGGAAGTTCGTATTTACAAGTTGGGAAGTCGTAATTATGATTTCAGGTGGCGATATATATTTTCTAGCAAAAAATATTTTCTAGCAAAATTCTCTGCTTCTACAAAATGATGAATAAAGATGCACATCAGTTGTGTTTTTGCTTAATGTTTTTAGTTAATTGATTTTTCATTGTTGCAGTCATATTAACAGATCTGAAAGACACATATAGGTTTGGTTCATGGAAGTAAACTGTAATAAGGGCTGTTTTAGCAAAACCTAGTGCAAACACACACCATTCAGATAATTATTGTGGAGGTCAAGATGTTCAAACGGAGGCTCCTTCAGTCAGACTTGCCACAAGCGAAAGACATCAGATAGAGGTCAGAGTCAACATATAATTTATTTGCATTTGCATACTTAAAAACATGAGTTTTTCTGGCATTGTCCTTGGATTCATTGTTGGACGCTCAAATGGATGGAAAGCATTCTTGACCATGGAACACTTTTGTCATTTTTGAACAAGGCTGCAACTTAAAAAGCTTGATTCAGTACAGTACTTTAAAAACATACCATTTTATATGCCTGGCAACTTGTAATTCAATAAGCTGTTCATTTACAATATGATGCTGTATGGCTTTATAAGCACATTAAATTTAGTAGTTGAAAAACAACTTCAGTGCCTCATTTCAGCTGGATCTGTGGGTTCATAAATTCATAAATATGCAAAAATATATTTCTAAAAGTATTATTTTACTTTGGAAAACGTTTAAATGCTGGTTTTTATATAATGATTGAGTTGTGTACATGATGTAAGTAAATATATTTATTTTTGAATTCATGGTTAAACCACACAACACTTTAAGAGGCATTCATTTTTTTTATTTTTTATTTTTGTAACTTTTTATTTTTTTTAATATTGATTTAAAACAAAAAAAAGATTAAAAAATATATATTTCCTTTATCATTTGCACTTATAATTGACCCAGTTGATTTTTGCAATTCTTTTTGTTCCCCCTCTTGCCATCTGCAAGACCCAGTTTTTGGATGCGGCTTACCAAGAACCACTTGATTGTGCAGTGATTTTAGCTACAAATACACCATTCTTCCAAAAAAATAGTCCTGCAAAGTTGGCATAAATTCCTCATGGTATATTTTCATCCATGGACCGTATAGCAATTACCAGAAAATTGCACACAGGTTTGAGAAAAATAATTCAACTTGCAGTCAGCTGCTATGGCTGTGTTTGAAATGTATATAAGTTTTTAGTTTACAGAAGCAGGAAAAAAAAACTGCCTCAAGAATCATGATTTTTTATTTTTTAAGTATATCCCAAGTGGACTACCGCAGTATGTATGAACATCATATCGCTATGTAACTCTGTGAGATTGGTTTAGATATTTAACGATTGGTAGTGCTGATAATGTTTAAGGATCGTAGGTCGCTTGAAAGCACTGTGATAGTACCTTCATTTTTATAATATGCCAATACTTTACCCTCTATCCAATCTCAAGGTGATGCTTGCATTCAACTATTCAGCACAGAATATCAGTGTATTATGATTCGCATGACTCGTGCAGACGCTGACAATCAATCATGTGTCAGGAACCCAAAGGCTATCATTTGTAGAGGATGTCAAATTATGAGCAGTTCGCTCATGTTTCTCTGGCCTTTTGTCCTCTATTATTCTGCCGTCTGTGTGTGTGTGTGTGAATATCATAATACATGATCATGCATGATCTCCTACACATTAGCAGCCAGCTTTCGTATTAATGGGGGTCTGGGAGTTCGAGACCTTGAAGAGTTATGGGACGTAAGGGTCCCGTTCTGTTTCAATGATTTGGAGAGAAATGTTAATAGTTGCCCCAAATAATGGGATTTTTTCTAACTTTTAATCAGTGACCTTAAATTGATTTTCTGTCAGAAAGTACTAATTACACCAAAGTGTTTTGCAGAGTGAGTCAGACAGCAGATACTTATTTTCACATGAGGATTAATGTTACAAATTGTTTAATTTGAACTTTATGCTATAATGTTATATACATTTTTTACACTTGAGTTGATATCTCCATATTCATTTTTGGGTAGAACAGTCACGTTTATATCATAAAGTTATATATAGGTATTTTTATAGGAAATGTGCATTATTCTTTAAAGCAGCTATGATCTCTACCTCTTCTTTGAAAATGTTAAAGTCTAGTTAATCGAGTCAATGACATCACTAACATTAACTAAATTAGCTCCTGTTGTACATCCAGTGGCACAGAATTGCAATTTTAGTTTATTCCAAAAGTAAATAATGTTTACTAGTGTGGGACTTGAACTTGGGTTGATTTATTTCAGGAGTAAGAATTCTGGCCCACCAAGCCGTCTGATATTTAGTGTGAGTTGTTTTAAAAATCAATATTTTATTTTTTTTTTCATTTATTATTTAGTGCAAAATTGATATTTATATTTATCAAACTAATATTTGGTTGCAAAGCAATGTAACAACTGATTAATTAATATCAAATGTGTACTCAGGAGTATGTTTCTGTATTTTACAAAACAAAAAAAAGCCATATCTAATCAGAATTTAAAGCATTTATATTTAATAATACGACTGCGCAATGTTGTATTTTCAGCACAATCACTTTAGTGTCTGTGGTATTTTGGCATAAAGTGTTGCTGTTACCTGGATACATTTTCATTATAATTCTTAAAATGGAATAAGATCATTTTACCTTTATTTACGAACATTATCACTTAGTGCTTCCATTAAAGCAAGAATGTGTGTTTACACTGTGGGGTGTATTTGGTTAATGCATGACATTAACAGGGATAGTTCACCCTAAAATGAAAATTTGCTGTTCATTTACCAGACATAGGCGACTTTTTTTTTCTTTCAGTTGAACAGTAAGGAAGGTTCTTTTAGCTTAAACCATGTTTGCAGATTAAATGCAAGTCAGTGGTCACCGGCACTTCAAGAGTCCAAAAAAAAAAACCATATAGGCAAGACAAAATTAATACCTGTGGCTCCTGGCTATATATTGACCAAAAGGATTGGTCTGTGCAAGAAACTGAGCATTATTTAAACATTACAATCCATAGCCTCAGGCAAACAGGGAAGTCTGATTCTTTTCCGTGAACTGGATCTTTCAGACAGTTCATTTCAAAAAACCTATTTACATAATCACACAATGACATCACGTAACAATTATATTATTAAAGCACCCAATAATGATGTGAAATGCAGATGTTTTTAATGTCTCAAGCACTTAAAGTGAATAAACTAATCTTAATTAACTTACCATTTTACACAAACAATGAGAAACCATTAAACTTTGATTTCCCCCCTTCATTCAAATGCTTGGTTCACACATGCTCATATCAGCAGCTCATCGGTTCTTCAGTCCAAGTCGGAACTGTTTCCTCAGTTCAGTGAATGCTGGAGTAACTGGAGCACTAAATGAGTTGGCAAAAACCGGAAACATGGGATCATATACTTTGATATATTGGCTCATTTCGAGTTGGAGTAACTGTTTTGATTGAGTAACTTGTAGATCTGTGCTGCTCGAGCTGCAAACTGTTTTTAAAGATAGTTCAGTCCGATTTGATCAACTGGTTCATTCGTTCAATATACGTTCACGAACTAGACATCGCTGGACATCCGTTTCTTGCACAGACCGATTGTTTCACTTCATAAGACCACAATATATCGTCATGACCAAAGGGTATTCATTTTGTCTTGCCTGTATATGGTTTTTTTGACTCTCAAATTGACGGTTGCCACTGACTTGCATTTTATCAATCACAAAGGACCATGGTTTCACCTAAACATCTACTGTTCTAATTTTCAGTTTTGGTTGAACTATCCCTTTAAGAAAGCTAAATTCGACACTGCTGTTTTTCATATTTGAGTGAGAAACATCTTGCTGCGAGGCATGTCCTGCCACATCTCTGTTGCTCAGATTAGTGTGTGTGTGTGTGTGTGTGTGTGTGTGTGTGTGTGTGTGTGTGTGTTTGTGTGTGTGTGTGTCGATTTCCTCTAATTGAGTTTTAATTAAGATAAGTCTTTGAAACTTGGCATCACTGTACGGCCACCCAAATTTGGCACCAAGTGTACAGAAAGTTCAAGTCATCTTGCAAAATTAGGCTCAGTGTGCTATTTAGTTAATCTTCTGTTGTGATCATTAATATTTATATTTGGTAATTAACAGGACTGAAGTCCTATTCAAATAAAGTAAACTGCCATCTCAGCTATAGTTCTACTTAAACCACAGGCAGTACAAAATTATGAAATATAAGGACCTAAAATAAAGCATTTCTTTGCAAATGATCAGATTTACAATATTCGCCTGGTAGATGAAATAAATAAATAAAAAAAAAACCATATAGCATTTTTAGACCATCTGTAATAGGGTTGGGTTGATAATATTGATTATTGATTGTAAGTTAAAAGTTACCACACAGAACACTCTAGCAACCAAACTGTAACATGATAGGAAATTTTTAAACACCCAAGCATAATGGAGATGATTTTCGCTGACTGTGAGAAAGACATAGAGAGACACATTATTTTTATATGTATAGTTCCAGAGCAATGATCCAGAATGAGATTGAATGTTGGGAGCAGTCTGACTTCCGGAATGAACCATGTGCACGATTATACTCCACAGGACAGGTCAGAAGCAGATTTATTAGCCAGAAATGAGGGAGTTCATGCTTGTTTGCACAGTGCCGGTGATTGATGGAATGATTCGGTGGGCCGTGGCGAGTGTGACAAAGGGACCCTGAGTTAAAAGAATACAATATTTGTCATTTTAAGATGATGGGCTAGCCAGTTCACAGCTCCCAGGCAGCAGTCTCCTCTCTCAAATAGCTCACATTTATATCCCCACAAAGCAGTGAGATCTACTGAGTAAGATGATTAATGAGTTTGGGAGCTGCTCTCATAATTCCAGCTTTCTTTGTGGTCTGTTCAACAGAGCTTGACAAACCTGATGCTGGATGCTTCTGGAAGCATGTTTATATCATGTAGTATTTGTTATTGTATTTGTCAAATATTCCAGTGAATCAGAGTTTTGTTTTGTTTTCGTCTAAAATTTGACTGCGAAAGAATTGTTTATTTTCACTATTATTATTAACAAATTTAATAGAACTGTATCTTCTAATATACTATATTGAATAGCTGGTATGTTGAACAGTTGGTCTGTTTCATTATTCGTTTTTATAAAAATGTCAGAAACATGTTTTAATGTGCATGCAATAACTGTGGTTAAAAAACTATACAAACTACACAAACTATATTCAAACTTTCATGACTTTCTGATGTGAACACTTGTGAACACTTGAACACAACCACACACATGTACATTTCACTAGAGCCTTTTTGGTGTTCAGAAATGCGTTGTTCATAATTCCCAATGATATAGTTAGAGTAAAAATAGTGAAATGTTGTGAAGTCAAACCATATGATGTTAAACTGTGTGCTGTTTTTGGCTGTGTGTAGCACCTACATCTCTGCAGATCCTTCTAAAGGATCCCAAAATTAGAAAGGAGAAGTTGAATTTCATTTAAGTTTCTATGGTGTATTTCAGTACAAATATTTTGGTAAATCAGCCACGATGTAATGCAAATTTGTTATTGAAGGATGAAGCACTTAAAACTATATTAGATAGAAAGATAGATGGCAAGGCCCTTAATGAGTGATTCATTTAATTTTTAATTGAATGGATGATTAAATTATTGATTCAAAAACAGATTCATTCAGGAACTAAAAATTGAGGTGTTGCTCTGAGACGCACAAATGTTTGTTTGGAACTCGGAACTATTTGGAACTATTTTTGTTGGTGAAACAGGAAAAAAAACAGACAATGTTTTGTCTAAAATGTAACTCACTGGATATTAACTTGTTTTCTGAACTGTTGTAAAAAGTGAATATCACATGCGTGCAAGTGTTTGTTTTTTCAAGTTTATTTATATAGCACATTTCATACACTATGGTAATTCAAAGTGATTTACATAAAAGGAAGTAAAATAATCATAAAAAATAATCAAAACAATAAAACAAGGAATTTAATGATTTAAAATTGATTTAAAATGAATTTAAAACAGTTAAAAATAGAAAATGATTATATATAAAATACAGTGAAATCAGTTCGGACGCAGCACGGTGCTCATTCAATAAATGCACAGCTAAACAGACGAGTTTTGAGTCTGGATTTAAATGTGGCTAATGTTTTAGCTCATCTGATCTCTTCTGGAAGCTGGTTCCAGCTGTGGGCGGCATAATAGCTAAAAGTGGACTCCCCTTGTTTTGTGTGAACCCTTGGTACTAACAAAACATCTAATTCTTGCAATGTTTTTGAGATGCTAGTATGCCGATTTAGTTACTGCTTTGACATGACTACTGAAACTAAGGTCTGTCTACAGAATCACACCAAGGCTACGTCCACACGAAGCCAGAGCTTTCCCTATCCGATCTTTTTTTTTTCCCTCGTCTCAAGAAATAGCTGCGTTCACACGAAACCACAAAACCGACACAAAACGATGTAGTATACACGCCAGGCCAGTATATGGTGCTGTAATTCTGCCACAGAGATACACTAAAAATGGAGAAGAACAGGAACAGGGTTGGGCACCTCTGATATATGGATTCGCTGTCCACACGAAAACGCAAGGGCAGCGTTTTCAGATTTATCCACTCTGGGACCCGGTTTCAAAAAATATCGGTTTCACTCACCCAAAACGCCGGATCCATGTGGATGAAACGCATATACGATACAAAATGTATGTGTATACAGCTAAATGCGTCTCCGTGTGGACGGGGCTCAAGATTCTTTATTTTTAGTTGTTTGACCCCTAGAGTCAAGGTATGCATTCACCCAGATCACCCCTAGATTCAGTTCTGCATTTGTGATCACACCTGCGCTAATATTCAGGATAATGGCACTCTTGCTTGTGTGAAATTACTTAACTGTCGTAAAACTGTCAACTGTCACCCCTGATAGATAGATAGGTAGATAGATAGATAGATAGATAGATAGATAGAATTTGTTAAAATCAGATATTAAATAAAAAAGTGCTTCATCGCAAGCCTAAACTTTACTGTCTAAAACCTAAAACTGTGGTACTGTATCTCAAAGATCATTTGAAGAGCTTCAGTAACATTTAAAAAAAAACACCTCTCTTTTTGAGACATTTCAAAATTATTAGCCTGCAGAAGATTTATATTATCTCAGTTAGATGTGTCTCTCATGCCACAACAACCATTTCTTGCCATTTTCTTATCACTGAACTCAAATGCGAAATCGGCTTTCAAGAAGGGCCCAGTGCTCTATTATTGCTTTCATTGTTCTCCGACTTTGGGCTCTGTGTCTCTGCTGATATGCTGCGCCTGTGAAAATACGCCAGTAGTCAGGACAGAGAACCATTTCCACAGCCTCTGGGGCTTTAGAAGTGTATTTCTTTCAGACTACAGCAACACCATAAGCTGTTGTGCCTCCAGAGCTGGGAATAATTTACATTGAATTCATGTAAACATATATTTGCCTCCACAGATAGCATGCATTTTAGAGCTGCTCTACATGTATTATTTAAGAGAGAATTAAGTTTTAATCACAGCACTCAGGGAATCTTTATTAAACGAAAGCATGTCTATATAATGATAATGTGTGTGCTTAAGTACAAAAACTCACATTTCTGACTTTTACTGCGTGAAAGAGATGTATCCAGTGAATACACTGTTGAATTTCAGTATCCAGATTCCAGGAGTTTACTGTATATCCATTTGGATATATACATTTGGAATTTATTCCAATGTGCACAAAGTTAGTGTCGTGTACCTGAGTGTCTATCATTCAGGTGAAAATATATATTTCCTGGTGACAAAAAACAGGTTAATATCTTGCAAATATTAAACATGATTAAGAAATAGATACATTTCTAAAATGAATTTCCTTTACCCTGCCTGTTTTTGCAACATGTAATATAATATATGGAAATGTTGCTTAAGATTAAAGGGATAGTTCACCCAAAAATGACAATTCTAAATACTCACCCTGATGTTGTTCCAAACCTGCAAGACCTCTGTTCTTCTTCGGAACACAAATTAAGATATTTTTGATGAAATTCAAGGGCTCTCTGACCCCCCATAGCCAGCAAGGATACTACCACGATCAAGGTCCAGAAAGGCAGTAAGTAAAGGTAGTGTTCCGAAGATGAACGAAGATCTTACGGGTTTGGAACGACATGAGGGTGAGTAATTAATTACATCATTTTCATTTTTGGGTGAATCTCTTTAAGAAATAGTTACATGCATTTCTACAGGTAATTTCTTTTCTCTGTTTTTGCTACATTTTTTCTCCCCTAGGTTTATGTTAGGGAAACCCTTTTAGATGATGTTTATAAATGTAAATGTCATATTTTAGTATAATTTAATCATATATTCCAGAATTAAATTATATACTGAGCTAAAATATACATTTGTACGTTTTCTCACAATGAATTATCATTAAAGTAACCTTTTCATCTATGTAATTTTACCCCTTTTTAATTTTCTTCAGTCTTATAAAATGAATTAAAATAAAATAAAATAATCTTGTTTTGTTGAAATGCATTTCTAATGTTTCTTTTTTCTCTGTCTGTTTTAGTATCAACCTTTTCCCCTTGAGTTTATTATAGACAGCTCTAGCACTTTAGATGATGTTTATAAATGTAAATGTCATATTCTGGTATAATTTAGTCATGTATTCCAGAAATAAATTATACATGGAGCTAATTGTTACGTGTTTTCTCACAATTAATTATCACTAAAGTAACCTCTCTCATTAATATGTAATTTTTCCATGTTTGAAATGAACTTTCTTCATAGATAGATAGATAGATAGATAGATAGATAGATAGATAGATAGATAGATAGATAGATAGATAGATAGAATTCCAAATTCGTGGAAGGTGTTCAGAATACTGACTATGATATTTATGAATTTAAGAGCTTATGAGCCTGGCAGTGCATGTGGTATTTCGGTTGACTCGTTTTTGCTTAGCAGCTTGTGAAGCAGATGTGCGGGGAAAAAAAATTGACTGAATTAAAGTGTTTTTTTAATGCCATGATTTTCAGAAGTGTGCAGGATAAGACCCCCAGTACAGTTTGAAATCATATTTAATTCTCATAAGACCTTTATATGACTTTAATGAGTACTATTGACCATTATAGAATAAACCCAAAATCTGAAAATACATCATGTATCATAGATTCAGATTCACACAGGCTTGACATGCTGCACAGCCTAAGAACTTGTAACACTGCAAAAGTTTTAAACACTCAAGACATGTTTTACTTCTACAATTTGTCTATAAATTAGTTTAATGGAATAATTTTTTATCATAGTTCTGAATGTATATCATAATCACATTATGTACAGTATATCAAAATATACAATAAACATCAATATTTAGTCTTATACACACGCTAATTAAATTGATTCACTGAAAAGAAATGAATGAAAGAAAGAAAGTGAAGAAAACTAACAGTAACAAAGAAGATCTTTTAATCTCCTGGCAGCTGTAATGTTTTACTTCAAACCTGCAGGAGAACCTGCTGAAATACCTCTGGTTGAGAGTCACTGCTCTAATGAATCAAGACAAGAAGGAAATTGTTCACTAACGTCCACATTTGTAAGAGTGAGAGAGTGTTTGACCCTCTGGGTATCTGACAGATCTTTGATCTCCACCTTTACTGTCATTAAAGTGGTGTTACGGCAAATGATGCAATTTACTGCCTTACTTCAAACACTTGTGAGCAGGACAGCGAAACCGATGACCTCTGACTATTTCATGTTGCTGATTTTGGCGTTTTCCAAAATGCTTAGCTGATAAGCATTTTTCTCATTTCAAGTAAAGCCCAGCAAATTCCATAAAAAAAGAAAGAAAAAAAAAAGTTTCCGCCTCAATAAATAGTCTTTTTGACCAAAAATAGAAAGGTACAGAAAACACACCGTGTAAACAGGGGTCTGGGTCCAAATGCAGGTTTATTTGACTGCAGGGGAAAACAAAGTCAAAACACAAACAGAGCTAAGACTCTGAAACACAGGCTCGAAACAGAAAGCGGACTCTGACACAATACGGCCACGTAGAGCTTGCATCAGTCCCGTAACAACACTTAATAATCCGCCCAGAGAGGCGTGGGGAAGGCGTATAAATAGCCCTCAGGATGGGCAACAGCTGTGTGTGTGTGTGAGTGTGTGCACAGGTGTGCATCAAGGTAAAGGAGTCCGGGAGGATGGGAAGTGGTGACCTCTGGTGGTGAGAGGGAGAACAGACCCAGATCCCTGACAGGACCCCTCCTCTAAGGAACGGCTTCCAGACGTTCCCGAGCGCCCAACCCGGGGAACGGCAGAGCGGGGATGGAGTAGGGGGAGGGATGGGGGGCCCAGGTCCGTGTGGTAGCGGGGGACCTGTGGACTGGGGCAGAGCCGGTGGGATGGGCACCCAGGGCAGAACCAGCGGCCAACACAGCGGTGTGTGTGGAGCTGCCGCCTTGAAAACAAACACGGAGGCGAGTTCCACCGCCTCGGAGGAACTGCGGGCGGATACCGCCGCTTCCGGAGCCTTGTGAGCGGACACCGCTGCCCCGGGGAAACTGCGAGCGGGCACCGCAGCTTCCGGAGCCTTGTGAGCGGAC
>NW_015548217.1:4048971-4049977 GCF_001515605.1 Sinocyclocheilus anshuiensis | reverse complement strand
CGAGGGGCCACCGCCGCCTCGGGGGAACTGAGAGCGGCCACCGCCGCTTCCGGAGCTTTGTGAGCGGACACAGCTGCCTCGGGTAACCTGCGAGCTGGCACCGCCGCCTCGGGGGAACTGAGAGCGGACACCGCCACCTCGGGGGAACTGAGAGTGGCCACTGCCGCTTCCGGAGCTTTGTGAGCGGACACCGCTGCCTCGGGGAAACTGCGAGCGGGCACCGCCGCCTCGGGGGAACTGAGAGCGGCCACCGCCGCTTCCGGAGCTTTGTGAGCGGACACCGCTGCCTCGGGGAAACTGTGAGCGGGCACCGCCGCCTCGGTGGAACTGAGAGCGGACACCGCTGCCTCGGTGGGAACTGAGAGTAGCCACCGCCGCTTCCGGAGCTTTGTGAGCGGACACCGCTGCCTCGGGGAAACTGTGAGCGGGCACCGCCGCCTCGGGGGAACTGAGAGCAGACACCGCCGCCTCGGGGGAACTGAGAGTGGCCACCGCCGCTTCCGGAGCTTTGTGAGCGGACACCACTCCCCCGGGGAAACTGCGAGCAGACCACGCCGCTCGTACCGACATCAGCGGAGGTTCCCGCACGCTGCGTACCAGCCCTGCTGGGTGCAGCAGACGAGGCCTCTGACGACCCTGGGATTGCCACCTCGGGATAACTGTGAGCAGGCTCTGCAGCCAACTCCATCCTGACGGCTGAGCCGCTCAACTGCAGAGCCAAGTTGACGTAGTCCTCCGGCGCCTCCTCGGGGTGCCAGAATGGCATAAGGGATTTGAAAGGCTCGCTTTGGCCACCCCAGAGACAGACCATTGAGCAGGTCCTCTCCGTCGCCGACTGGTGAGCCACTCCCACGAAGTCCCTGGCGTAATCCTCAGTGCACCGGTCTCCCTGGCGGACATTGAGGAACCTTCCTGCTGGACCCATGCTTGGCGGATTATTCTGTCACCGCGCGGTACAGAAAACACACCGTGTAAACAGGGGTCTGGGTCCAAATGCAGGTTTATT
>NW_015548217.1:4027950-4048857 GCF_001515605.1 Sinocyclocheilus anshuiensis | reverse complement strand
ACGGAGTCCGGGAGGATGGGAAGTGGCGACCTCTGGTGGTGAGAGGGAGAACACCAGACCCAGACCCCTGACAGAAGTAAAAACGCTGTTATCCTTTAAAGTCAACGTAAAACTGCATTCAAAACCCATTTTGATTCCATAATCGGATGTACTTTTGAGTGAAAAAGGATATAGAATGAGAAGAAATGTAGGACGGCGCTTGATTTTATCCATCTGGCAGGGGATACAGACCATTACGGACTACAAGCCCCCACCACGCACCGAACTCCCTCCCGACCTTGCCCCCCCTCCCCTCTTTTGCCCCACGCACCACTGAACTCTGACCCTCTGATGGACTCTCCGTACAGTATCTGTGACTTTACAAACGACCCAACGGAATGGCCAGAGGTGTCGTTTCCCGACATTCGATATTCGTAAGGGACCGTCTCTAAAGTTACATGCGACATTATTATACACTTTTCTCATAACTTATTAACTTACATAACTTACTGTAATTTTTATTTTATAGCAAAAATAGTGTATTTTATTTTACAGTGTCATTTAACTTTCCGTAAATGCATTTACAGTATAATAATGTTTAACTGTAAAATAAGTTATTATTGTATTAATTTTGGTCTTTTTTCGAGTAATGCATTGTAAAACAATATAAAATATACTGGTATACTGTAAAGTTTACTGTAATTGGTTTGGTTCACTTTTTAGTTACTGTAAAGGTATATGCACAAATTGTAAAATTAGCAGGTCCATTAAACAACAATAGGGAAAAAAAAAACAATGACAGCTGTGTAACTTCATATTTTTAATTTTCCCAGTATCCCCCACACCCCACCAAAACCTGAACATTTACATTAAAGAACTATAATACATTAGACTATTTGCAAAATGTAAAACTATTTACATAGGCAGCCCTTCCAGTCAACCTTATGAGCCCTGTTGAACTGGCTGTCTGTCATTGGAAGGCATGCCACATGAAACCACCTCCTGCATTAAAGAGCATTAAAGCATTCAATCTGAAAAAAAAGAGAAAGATAATAATCTAATCAAATTGCTTAGAAATCAATTATTCATTTCAATTCAGTTCGATTCATATTGCTTTATTGGCATGACTGCAAGTTAGTTACAGTAATCTCTACAGGAAGTTTTTTTTACAGTGTAGATATGGATTTACAGTTTATTTTAATATATATCAAAAAATATAAAAGGTGTGCATTATAACTGAGACCTATATGCGCACTTTATAGTTGGTTGTGTTTCTGTAAGTCATTCTCCTCAAATGCTATTGAAGTTAGAAAAGTGTATACCAATGTCGTATGTAACTTTAGAGATGGTCCCTTGCGAATATCGAGAGTCGGGAAACGACACCTCTGACCATTCCATTGGGTCGTTTGTAAAGTCACAGATACTGTACGGACAATACAGCTCAGTTTTTCTATGTATCTTGCTCTGTTAAACAGCAAAAGTGACTTTACGTAAACTATACTGGATTTACACAATGCATTTCCTGTCAGAGGGAAAGCCGCGCCCCCAGCTATGACACGACCTGACCAAGTCCATGGTTGACACCCTCTCATTAGCATATTGCGCAGAGGAAAAATAAATGTGGAACTACATAAATTAGTGATAAAAAGAAAAGAGTTAGGATGAGTTTAGCATTTCCTTAAACATTTTCCATTTGCCCACCAATTTATTTAATTTATTTGGCTACTTTCATCACACGTTTAATTATTTATATATGTATTTAAACAAGAATACGTGTATTTATACACACATTTATTTATTTATTTGTGTATTTATTTATTTATTGTTTTTGCAGGTCTCGTTCTCCATAATATGAACTATATGCTAAAATATTTTTTTTAAAGTGCACATCTGAGCAACCTTTTACTCTATTTTTCTTTTCTTCTGTCTTCAACAATAATAAAATCAAGAGCTTCAAGTGTAACCAATGGTTAACACAGGAATATATATAACAGAAGTAGTATACCGGATGAAGACGGCAAGGTTTTTTTCAGACACTAACTAAATAAATAAATAAATAATTGTTAAAAATAAATAAATAAAACATCTGACTATTTGAAATTGAGGTAATGTCTAGGGATATATTTTTATCACCATATTTTGAATATTTAAATTTTTGGGCATGACTGGATCATTGTACTGACCAATCAGAAGGACTATGACTATCTGTTTAGTAGTTAATATATTCATATATTGGTTACTGCTTTTGTAACATGAATATTATGAACGGATATAGAGCCTGACTTGCGCTCTCAATCTTGTTATAATGCAGCAATAGTCTATTTTGCTAAATTGCTATTGATGTGGAAATGATGCTCTATTTTTAAGTTTGGCTTATTCAGGAAGGCTTTTAGAACTCAACCAAAGATTTTTACTTTTATTTTTTTTATCTGCTGTATCTGCGGTCGATACGCATCACATTTGATCAGATGCTATTTTTATAGCTTTAGGTCATTTTTGCATAAGGCTTTAACATGCACTAAGCCAAAAAAAAATGATCCTGCCATCCCAGACAGTCCAAATGCAAACAGATCAATACGGTTATCCACCCCCAAGAAATCTAAGACAGTTTAACCTTTCAATTGATCATTGAATTAACCTACTTTAATTGAGCAGTTATTAGGACTGTCTCCACATGTCTGAATTCTATTGCTAATGCCGGTAAAGGTCATAGAAATAGATTTGTATCTATTGAAATGATCTAATTCATCTTCACTCATGTTTTGTGTCAGTTATAGACTGACTGAAACTCTGGCACTGCATATCATTTATCTCGGTTTGAAGTGATTTATGACATGTGCTGGTAATCCTAGTTTCACGAAGATTATGGCTGGATAGATTAATGCTAATCTACGGTTCAAAGTTTGCTGTCTGAAGCTCAGAGGGGCACAAAGACAACAGAGCAGAATTTTAAAAACCCTGTGTGACACAAAAAAGCTTCAAGATGTGGCTGATAGGAAATCCATCTTAGTCTTGTTTCTTAGGTTAGAAGACGGTAGACACATGATGTGCTGCATTGCAGGGAGTTTTCTGTCTGTGTGCAAGAAGTTTTGAAATAGAAATTTGTAGAACACTTTTGTGATGATATTGATTAGAGCATGAATGTGCATGTAATTACTGAACAGGTATGTAGGGTAGACTGGGTACAGTTGGTAGACTTTTTGCTTTTTCCGTTACCACACCAAAACTAGGGACTGAAAATAAGTGATTTTTTATATGACATTTCCTTTACTTGTCTACTAAAATATTAATAATTATTAGCATCCATAAGTAGGTCAAATTTGCCATAATTAGTTCATAAACACAAAAAGCTTTTTGTTCCAACTGTACCCATGTCGGGTACAGAACAGTACCCGAGTATAGTTGAGACACCCATCCGTAATGCTGTAAAGCTGCCTAACCAGTTCATTGCAAATGTAAATACCTTTAAAAATGATAATTCAACAGTTTTTGTTTCCACTCAGTATTTTATTTGATTATTTGTTTAGTTAAAAGTAGTTCATTTGTAAAACATTGCACAGTAATGGCAAACAGTGATGCAATATTTAATTTCAGTTCATCATTTTAATAGTAGGCTAACAGTTGAAAAGTTGAGTAACAGTAAAAAACATTGAACAATTGCAAACAGCAATAATAAAAGGTCATTCAGTCTACGCACTCACTCAGTCACCTCTGTCACTTACAGTGGTGGCAAATGTAGTTTTGGCCTCCATCAGTGCATTCTACATGTTTTAACCCAAAAATTATACATATTGTGCCTTTAAAGAACACATCATTTCTGAAGCTTAATCTCCTGTTCAGCAGTAAAAACTGCATTACAGCCCTTAAAGCCTACTGAGGGCATCAAACTTGAGCCCTGCTCAATAAGGTCTCTTCTCTTCTTTACATATCGAGCCAGGGAAGCAACAGGAATATTTAACTCCTTTGCTGCACTCCTAATTAACCTCCCTTCCTCCACACTTTTTGAGGCCCTCTCTAAAAGATCTGCAGCACCTCCCTTATTCGTACTTCTAACTCTGAAGCGGGGCATCCTGCAACAGGCATAGCACACAAAAAAAGTCTACAGGATATGCTACAGTTATATTTTGCTTGTTAGTCTGCCTGTCCAAACAAATACATTTCAATTTTATTATCTTAAATTAACTCTATAACTGCAGATCTAACCACCTAGAAAGGGTGTATCAACTGTACCCATTTACCATTTTGCATATTTTACAACATGCCCTAATATCCTTATGTCCTTCATGTTATAAACTACACGGAACAAAATTATAAACGCAACACTTTTGTTTTTGCCCCCATTTGTCATGAACTGAACTCAAAGATCTAAGACTTTTTCTATGTACACAAAAGGCCGACTTCTCTCCAATTTTGTTCACAAATCTGTCTAAATCTGTGTTAGTGAGCACTTCTCCTTTGCCGAGATAATCCATCCACCTCACAGATGTGGCATATCAAGATGCTGATTAGACAGCATGATTATTGCACAGGTGTGCCTTAGGCTGGCCACAATAAAAGGCCACTCTAAAATGTGCTGTTTTACTGTATTGGGGGGTCCGGGGGGGTAGAAAACCAGTCAGTATCTGGTCACTGTATATAGTAGGGGAATTTACCGTTAGCCATTTAACAGGTTTTTACTGTAGCATATTTACAGTCTTTTACCGTTAAATTCACGGTCATTTTTACTGTGTAATATCCTTATGTCCTTCATGTTAGAAAATATGTCAATAAGAAGTAGACAGTTTTAATATCACAAACATCAAATGTTGTTTTAATTTGCTTTGTACATTGTCTGAATGTGACTATTACATTTACGTGTAACGTGAGCTTTTTTTTGGCTCATTAAAGACCACTCTTGCTGCTACATTCTGGATCAGTTGCAGAGGCTTGATAGTACAAGAGAGCATTACAATAGTCCAGTCTGGAGAGAACAAGAGCTTGGACAAGGTGTTGTGCAGCTTGCTCTGATAAGAAGGGTCTAATCTTCCTAATGTTGTATAAGGCAAATCTGCAGGACCGGGTCATTGTAGAGGAAGGGTCTAATCTTCCTAATGTTGTATAAGGCAAAGCTGCAGGACCGGGCCGTTGTAGCAATGTGTTCTGTGAAGCTTAACTGATCATCGATCACAACTCCAAGGTTCCTGGCTGTCCTGGAAGGAGTTATGGTTGACGAACCCAGCTGTATAGAGAAGTTGTGATGAAGTGCTGGGTTGGCTGAGACCACGAGCAGTTCTGTATTAGCAAGGTTGAGTTGAAGGAGATGGTCCTTCATCCAGCTAGAAATGTGTCTCAGACAGGCTGCAATGCGACCAGCTACCCTCGGGTCATCTGGTTGGAACGAGAAGTAGAGTTGAGTGTCATCAGTATAGCAGTGATAAGAAAAGCCATGCTTCTGAATGACAGATCCTAATGATGACATGTAGATGGAGAAGAGAAGAGGTCCAAGCACTGAGCCTTGAGGAACCCCAGTATCAAGAAGTTGTGACTTAGAAACCTCACCCATCGAAGACACCCTGAAAGACCTACCTGAGAGGTAAGACTTGAACCACTGGAGTGCGGTTCCTGATCTTACATTAACTTGACTTAACTTGTGATCTTACATCGTGCAACTAAACTGCATGTGCCACAATAGGATTCTAGTGCAGGTACATTTGATACATTGTGTCTCAACTGTACCCCGCTGACCACCTTGAACATTTCTCTAGATTTTGCGAAGACCTTGCATGATTCAAAGTCATGCAATATGTCAGTTTTTAGAGCACAGATTAAGGTTTACAAAAATGTAAGTTAGCTTTAACAGTCACGTAAGGATAAGAAGCTATTCAATGTGGAAGGGACGTGGTGAAGTGAAAAACTTCCTTAGAAAAAAAACTTTCGCCGATATCTTGGGACAGGAGAAGCGCATGTACTTCAAATTTGCCACGATCGAAAGCGCGCTAATACGCATGTGCGAAGCAAATATCACAGATCAGACTTGTTGCGCACGCAAGTTATTTAAGGTCTTTCAAATGTACCAACTGTATCCGGTCTACCTACTACCGAAACCTGATCTCATGACGAAAATGTACCTGTGGGAACTTTTTTGCAAGATGCGAAATACTTGCCAATAAGTACATATCACTGCAGTTTCCAACTGAAATGAACACTAAAGGCGGTAAAACAGTGAGCACTTGTAACTGTTTTCGTATACCGTTATGATTACATCTCCATATGTTTCGCTTTCCGGACGTAACACGCTTGTTCGGTAGCTCAGCCGGCACGGAATTGGACTTAGGATGCAGAATCCATGATTACTAATCCCGAAAAACCTGAAGATTGCTTTTTTATGTAACATTAGCTTTTGTTCATACTATCTGGTAGGTTTAGGTGTAGTGCAGATGGTACATTGTTTTAAAACGTCACAGAGCATTAAAGTTATAATGCCATTCAACGTACCTTTCAAGTCAGAACTGCAGTGACATGTACAAAACCAACGTCACATAAAACGTACCATATGTACGTTCATCTGTTCCAGGGAAAAAACCTGAAGAAGCTTTTAGCTCCACTCAGTGGACATTTCACATCGAATATGTCACAGAATGTGCATGGCGCTACGTATTTCGCGTCTTGCGAAAAAGTTTCCACAGTTATGATTTCATCATGAGATCAAGTTGGGTATGTGCAGTATCACACAAACAGCATTTTTACAATGTTACTCTAAAAAGTAATGAATTGCTATTAATTATGTTTTTAACTAGGTCTTTAACTGTGTAATTAGATTACTGTAATTACACTTAAAAAAAAAAGTATTGCATTAGTTATTACTAATTACTTTATAAATCAACATCAACCAGGTTTTGTCAATATGACACTACTCTTTTAATTATTTTAAATAAATAATATAAAATTGCATAAATTATTCTTGAACTGAATATAAGGGAGAAGGTTACATCAAAACCATACATTTTAACATCAGATGTTAAATTTTGATAATAAATTTGATAAAAAATACCAACACCGATGGTAATGTTTCATTTTGGTTGTGGAAACATTCATTCAATCAATCAATAAATCAATCAGTCAACATTGCATGTATTGTGTATTTGAACAGAATTGCATATACAGTCATGGCCAAAAGTTTTGGAAATGGCATAAATTTTGTGTTTTGCAAAGTTTGCTGCTTCAGTATTTGTAGATTATTTTTCCACGTGTCTATGGTATACTGAAAAACAATTACAAGCATATCATACGTTTTAAAGGCTTTTATTGGCAAAATAGTGTAATGAGTCAATATTTACAGTGTTGACCCTTGTTCTTCATAACCTCTGCAATTCACTCTGGCATGCTGGATATTAGCTTCTGGGCCAAATCCTGACTGATGGCGATCCATTCTTGCCTTATTAGCTCTCGAAGTTGATCACAATTTGTGAGCTTCTGCTTGTCCACTCGTCTTTTGAGGACTGACCGCATGCTTTGTGACATGGTGCTCCATCATGCTGGAAAATGCACGGATCATCATCAAATTGCTCATGGATCATTGGAAGAAGTCACTCTTGCAGGACATTTTGATACATCCTTTATTAATGGCAGTGTTTTTGGGCATAATTATGAGACAGCCCACTCCCTTGGTTGAAAAGCAACCCCACACATGGATGGTCTCAGGATGCTTCACTGTTGGCTCTACACAGGACTCATGGTAGCGTTCACCTTTATTTCTCCGAACAATCGATTTTCCAGATGTCCCAAACAGTCGGAAGGGAGCTTCATCAGAGAAAATAACTTTGCACCAGTCTTCTGCTGTCCAATCCTTGTACTTCCTGCAGAATTTCAGTCTGTCCTTGATGTTTTTCTTGGAGAGAAGTGGCTTCTTTGCTGCCCTTCTTGACACCAGGCCATTGTCCAAAAGTCTTGGCCTCACTGTGCGTGCAGATGCTCTCACACCAACCTGCTGCCATTCCTGAGCAAGCTCTGCACTGGTGGTGACACGATTCCGAAGCTGACTCCTCAGGAGCATGACGGTCCTGGCGCTTGCTGGACACTCTGGGACGTCCTGAAGATTTCTTCACTGCAGTCGAACCTCTCTCCTTGAAGTTCTTGATGATGATCCGGTAAATGGTTCTTTCAGGTGCAACATTCTTTGTTGCAATTTCCTTGCATGTGAGGCCATTTTGATGCAAAGCGATAATGACTGCACGTGTTTATATGGAGGTAACCATTGCTAACAAAAACACAATGATTGGAAGCGCTTAATCCCTCCTTTAATAGCAATCAGTCTGCTCTTACAATCTAATTAGTATGATAGTAATTAACCTGACTAGTACTCATTCACACTTTCACATGTCCTGCTGATATGATTAGTCAATTCATGTTAGCTATATATATATATTCATTCTATGCAACGTGCTTTTTTCTTTTCTTTTCTTTTCTTTTCTTTTCTTTTCTTTTCTTTTCTTCTCTTTTCCAGTGTAACACACATGACAGCCACATACATCTGTGCCCCGGTGTTCAAAACAGACACTTACTGTTCTGTAGTTAATGCTGAGAGACAATGAACTTATGTAAGTGAGTAAAATCTCATTTAATTGAATTCTGTTTCGACCTGCCTCGTAAGACAAATTTAAGGCATGGAGGAGTTTGCAATGGTCTGGAGGAGGTTTTTTATTTCTTTGAAGAAAATGAGCTCCCAGATTAATTGAGCTTGCTAATATTGGGTTGATTTTTAAGGTGGATCTTGTGTTGACGAACATCACTCTGCTTTTCTAATTCGATCAGACCATGTGCTGTGTGTTCTGACAGGATTCAGTGATAGCGGAATATGCTGTTAAAAGGAAATATGTGTTGTCATTAATATCTAGATGACCTAGCCAAATTGTCTCTTGCCTAAATGCTTTTGCAGATCAATGGCATTTGTTATGCTTAAAGCTGGCAGGGACTGTCAGGTAATTAAAAATGAAGCAAACATGGGTTTCAGGGCCATATAACCAATAATTCCTCATTATCTCCTCAAAGCAGACATTAAGGGAGAGGGGAATTTGTGGAGCGGTGGTCATCCAGCTGAATATCAAGCTCATTTTAAGATGATATAAGGAAATGTACATAGCAATAATGTGACCTTTTTAAAAACTCGAATTTAAGAACAAGCTAGTTTGCTTGATATTACCAGAATTACACGGAGAGCTTTACATAATTATTCTGTTTTTGCAACATTAACACATTCACAATTTGATAAAAAAAACTGCAACAATTTTGTAGATCTTTTTGTTCTATTTTAACAGTAGCAAAATATACTGTAATACCATATACCAGATAGCATCAGTTTTGGTGTTTTCAGTAATGGTAGGTGAATCTGTAATTGGTTATCAACAGTTATCATTAGCGAATATTTTAACAATTTTTCATTATCTATAGTGCTTATTATATTACAGTTTTTTTTTTTCAATTGCTAACAAGCATTTACCAATACTTAAAGTAATTTTTCTAAACTCTTAACACAGCAACACACCTACATCACACAATTAGGCAAATAGTTAATTTTCTGGCCAAAACCACATTGTGTTAAATAAGTACAAACTCTACCTTTCAAAATGCCGAATACCTTTTTCTACATATACTAACTCTATCAAAACACAGCAAACCCGATTCAAAATCGAGTCATTCGGTCAAAACATTGGCACTGGTTTTCTATCCAATAGGAACATATAATCAATCATAGTGCATAGACTGTCAAAATGATAACAATTAATGGTATTACAAAAACTGCATTACTTCTCATGTCTCAGTTCGACCTGTATAGAACATACAATATGAGATCCATAAAAAAATATAATAATAATAATAATAATTGGCATTATTGGCAAAATGAAATAGCTGTCAGTGATTATAAAAAAAAAAGAAAAAAAAAATTAATACAGCCTTTGCCTTTTGCCCCCTACCTCTCCTTCTCCCTTGTCAAAATGTCAGAAATTCAGAAAGAGGTTTATTACCAAGTATGTTTACACACACAAGGAATTTGACTCGGTGACAGGAGCTTCCAGTCCAGAAGAAAGTACGGACATAGTGCAAACATACATGATAGTGCAGGCATACATAGGAATTATACACAGGAACACTACTGTAATATAACACTTATATAGGAAAAACAGAAAATTAAATAATGCACTATATACAGAAGTAGAAATATAGAGGGAAAAAAACATAATTGTTTACAGTAAATGAATGTACAGATATTTTATTTACAAGTGTGCAGTACACAAATGAACAGTTTTCGATTTTCTATGTATAAATGTGTCAGTTATGATGGACAGTGTATTGTTATGAAATATTTAATTGTTCAGGCTGAATGTAGCTTGCGGGGAAAAAAAAAACTTTTCTTGTGTCTGGATGTTCTGGTGGTCAGTGCTCTGTAGCGCAGACCAGATGGCAACAGTTCGAGTAGAGAGTGGGCTGGATGTGTGGGGTCCAAAAGTGCCTGATTTTCCTCACTCTGGAGATGTAAAGATCTTGGCAGGGGGGACCAATAATCCTCTCAGCAGTCCTGACTGTCCGCTGTAGTCTCTTGATGTCTGTTTTGGTAGCTCAACCAAACCAGACAGTCCTTGTCCAACTACTCGACCTAGTCTACCTTGTCCTCTCCCTGGTCCAACCAGTTCTTTTCCTCATCCAACTCCCCCTCCTCCAGACATTTTCTTTCTTTTTCTGCTTCTCTGTGTTGTTCTGTATTGTTTTGAACAAAACCAATCCAGAGAGTGCCTTTTTTTATTGTGCATGGCCATGTAATGGATTCATTAAGATTGGAATCAGCTATTTCTCAATTATTAGTAATTAAAATAATTTTGTCAGCTCTTTTAAACTGCTGTTGTTGCAGAAGTAGAGACTTTTACTATATTTAAAGTTTGGAACATTAAGTCTTCATTTCTGACATGCTGTGTTTCCGCATTTGTAAAAGAGATAAGCAAGATCCATGATTTTGGTATGGGGTAAACTTGTGTGAAAAGAAAATTTAAGCATTTTAGAAACATGTTAATTGAGTGAATATTGCGTGAAAAAAACATGCATTGTGTTAATGGTATGGTCACAACAGACAGATGTTGTGCTAATTGTGTTTAGAGTCTTGAAAATGTGACTAAAGATTGGACAAAGGGATGTTAGCAATTGAAAAAAAAACTTATAATTTATATATTCGTCCATCCATTAATATACAGTATATGCAATTACTAACCTTTTCCAGCAAATATTTTAAAATGTTTAATCTTTTATAATGATTACATTATAATTTATTTTTTTGTTTGTTTGTTTACATTTTGGATATATGCAATTACTAATTTGTTTTCCTAAATTAATTTAAAAAAATTATATTTCAAAATGGTTACGTTCATTCATTCATTTAGTGGATATATTTTTCCAGCATATATTTTAACAATTTTTTATATTTTATAATGGTTTCAACACTGTTTTTAATCACTTAGCTAACTTGTTCAAATCAGTTAGAATGATTAATTATTCTTATTGTATGCTCCATGCTTGAAACAAATCCATATGCCAAACATTCCCATTCACAATCTTTTCATAAGTGATGTTACCCAGATGGCATAATTTATCACTGGTGGCATTCCAAAAGTGTGGATATTTATGAACAGAACTGGGATGTTTAACTATTTCTTCACTTCACTGTATGGAGCAGGAATTATGTACACACCACCCTTAAGGACATGCTATTGTTAAGTATTGAAAGTAATTAAAGGTGCTCAGCTACAAAAGCCTTCATAGATCTCTTTAATGTGAATAAACTTACTCAAGCGGAAGGCAACAGCCATTGTTTCAATTGTGCACACTTTCTCACAAATGAGTTTCAAGCAGAGTCATAACTTTAGGGAGTGTATTGTTGCCAGCCATAATGGAGAAGCTTGAATAACAACAGGAGCAAACAAATGGACTGGAAAATGATCTTCTATGGCCTGGTGAAATCATGTGACCTGACTAATGTTGCCACTTTTAACTGTTTGATGTGTGTGTCTTAACTTGTAATTTAATTCTCAGTTGTCACAGGTATGCGCATCCAGTTCTCTGACTCTGTATTGAGTCGAAGGCTTGTAGAATCTATTGACTGAGGGAAAATAACATCCTCTCTCAAATCAAGCCAGCAGTTTAATTTAAAGTGAAAATGTTGCCTCATGTTCAGAAATTGGTGGACGGTAAATTCACTCACTGGCTGTTCTGCTTACGCAGCACTGCTGAACCCACAGTGGCTTCATAAAGACACATATATACAGCAGTATGTTTGTCACAAATTGTCTATTTGTGTCGGCCCTCTCTTTTTGATAAGATATCAAATACCTTTCTATAATTTAAAGCTGAAGTATGAAAGACTGCATATGGAAGACTTTTTGTTGTTTTTTTTGGGGGGGGGGCTGGGGTACTATATTGTCTATATTGGGTACAGTACTATATTGTAACTTCCAACCACTTTTACCAGTGTGCATGATTTGTAAATGAATAGATTTTGATGTTTACATTACTTAAGCAGCTCAAAATGTATGTATGGCTTTCCCAATGTAGTAAACTTGCTTAATAGCTCACCCGGTGTAGCACTGCATTTGTGATACAGATCGCTCTGGTACAAGTCCCATGAAACACGACTCACAATAAGAACTAAAAGGCTTGTAGAAGCAAGCTAAAGTGACATGGTTGCCAACAGATGGGTTTTTATCTCATGTTTCCTTTCAACATCAGTTCAGTGTATTAACTAATGTTAACAGAAACAACTTTTGATTAATGCATTAAGAAATTATTGAAATTATAATTAAATGAGATTATTAAATTCTGTAGAACTATTCATTGTTCAACACAGGCTCATTGGGAAACTCTGAAATCGTACCAATACATATAACTCACTGTAGTGTCCAGCTGAAATGAACAGTGGAAGCAGTAAAACACCTATAACTTTTATTCCTTTCCACACAAATTATGATTACTTGACAGATTATTGATTAACAAAGGCTTATGTGGCTTTTGTGTGTTTCTTTGCACAATACGAAGTTATGACCTTAAAACCGTTTTACTGTAATGCATGATTTGTAAACACACTGACGTTTGCATCACATAACCAACTTCATATGTATGCCTTTGCATGCATAAGATTTATTTCTGACATTTTTTTGCGTTTATTTTGATAGGATAGTAGAGTAATGGCAGTAAGCAAAGTGGGAGAGAGAGGGGAACAGAATCGGGAAAGGTCCTCGAGCCAGGACTCAAACTCGGGATGCCTGGAACACAATGGCACTGTATGTCAGCACACTGCCCACAAGGCTATCGGCACCAACATGTATGCCTTTTCTGATGTAGTAAACTTGCTCGGTAGCTCACCCGGTACAGCACAGCACTTGCGATACAGAACACTCAAGTACGAGTTCCACAAAACTTGAAGAGTTCTAAGACTTGTAGAAGGAAGCTAAAATTACATGGTTGCTTTTTAACTTATTTGCATTTCACTAAGATACCTTCTCATTACTAATCTGCCAGCTTCAGACAAATCTTCACTGCCATATACACAGTGTGTAAATTGGGCACAGTGCCCAGCGGAGTGGTTTAGGATAAGCAGGTATGCTGTAATAACCCCTCTTGAAGTCCGTCAGCTGTCTGAGGAGCAAACTCTTGTAGAGGACCTTGCGGCGTCCTTCTAGTTCACTTGTAATTAGCTTCATTAGTGCAAGTTCACTGCGTGTCCACTGACTGCATGTCGTCTCTCAGGTGCCACGGACCGGAGCTACAGGCAGGTGGAAGTAATCTGTGGTAATCACTAGGGCTGCACGATTAATCGCATGCGATATTTAACGCGCATGCTGCTCAATGTGAAAGCACGCAGGTGATGGAGATTTACCGCTGATTACAGACCGGCTTTACTGATAAGATGCGCGTTAAATATCGCATGCGATTAATCGTGCAGCCCTAGTAATCACCCTTCTGCAGCATCTTCAGGATCACAGTAATGACTTTTAGCTCCCACAAACTTTTAGACTCACATTTTTTGAGTCATTTAAGTTTCTATGGACGACTCCAATCTGTGGATTCTAAGGCTGTGAAGTTTCCTGAGAAAAGTTGGCAAGTAAAACATGAATCATTCCTGATTATGCCTCCAGAGAGGCAGGTCAGGAATGAGGGTTTCTGGAGATTAGAGATAATCTGAGTTATTTGCATGGGCCAAATCTTCAACCATTTTTAATATAATATGATGAGAATTGCATGGGGCTGCTGGCTGACTGTTTGTAAGCAGATTCAGGCATCTTCGTAACGTTTACGTAAAAGACTGCATTATCCATTCACATCAGCATCACAGCAGCTCAATATGAGACGGCCAAACCATGTTCATTATAATTGTGATGGAAATTTCTGATGCGGTGAAATCCCAAAAAAAAACCCTACATTTGATTAGCGGGAATGTACTTAATTACTTACTAATCCTTCTTGCTTTCTTTTGTTTTATAGTCTGATAGAAGAACCACTCTTATTTAATAATTTTCCCCAGTGTGAAATCAGTCCCATTCATTTGCCGAATACAGTAATCATGGGTGTCATATCCACTTGTCCCCCCCTCCCCCCAAACCAATGCAGATCTTGCACTGCGGTTAGTTTCATTTGTCAACTCAATCACACAGTCACCAGTCAAGTAAAGTTTCATAATTGAGTTTAGAGTTCAGAAAAATCACCTTTTAAGGTGAAAATTTTAAAGGTCAAATTTCTGCACACTCTCCCTATCTGTCATTGGTCAGCCAAAACCTCAAACTCACTCCATTAGTTGAGTCATTTACAGTACATGTATGGTATGTTAAGCTGGCCAGGCTGCTCAAACAAATAGAGCAATGTTCTGATAATACTAAATATAGCTTAATAACAGTTGTTTACCACATTTAAGATGGAATATGAAACTGTATTTTAACATCACAAAATAACCCACTTCACCTTTAAACAGAGGAGCTGTGGATCTGTGAGCATCAGCAGTGTAATGCGCTCTTCACATTTAATAGTGGTTTTGACATTTGGAAGAAGATCGTCGGTGTGTTTAGCGATCTGTCACGCTGCTGACCCCAGAGCCTTCACTCTATCACCAGAAGAAGCGCAATTAGTACTGTGACGATAGACTGCACTGCGGCCTTTAGGTTTTATTGACGAATCATTTGATTGGCTGATTTCATGCTGGGGCTTGAGCTCACAGATTTCATAAGATGCCCCTCATATACTGTGTCTCAGGGCACCAACATGCATGAGATATAACAGTGTGAATTAGTATTTTCTTATTTCAATGAAAAAAAAAAATCTATCTATCTATCTCTCTCTCTCTCTCTCTCTCTCTCTCTATATATATATATATATATTAAAATATAGTAAAATTTTAAAGTAAATTTTACAAACAATTGCAAAGTATTGGCAAGTAAAACATTGAATTAAACATGAAAAAACATATGCCAGTAATCTTATCATATTCACAACTTTGAAAAATCATTTGTACAGTATATCAAAGGAAATCTATCTTTTGGTTTGTCTCATTGCCACTGTCACAGGTAATAAGTTATGCGAATTACCTTCAGCTTTATACATCTAATATTTAATAGTGGCATGAAAAATGCACTTTGTAACCTAATACAAAGTGTATAAAAAAACCTGTATTATTCAAAATAGCATTTTATTAATTTCCCTTCTTTTTATAATTTATTTACAAGATTTTGCAATGTAGTTTTTATACAATTACAGTAATATAAAATGTATAAAAAATAAAATGTTTTATAAAATTACAGTACTGTTTGACAAAAAGTTTGAGGTTGGTACGTTTTTTTATAAAGCCTCTTCAAAAATACAGTAAAAACAGTAATATTGTGAAATATTATTACAATTTAAAATAACTGCTTTCTATTTGAATATATTTTTAAATGTAATTTATTCCTATGATGGAAAAGCTACATTTCAACTTAATTCAGCCATTCTTAGATATTAGACATGCTATATATTATAGTGTCAAAATGTTTTTTATATAGGTAAGGATAGTGTTTTTGTATGTGGGTTTGCCTTTCTTCACTTTCATTTGTGTCAAATTAAACAGATCCTCCTCCCTTAGGTCCGTTAGTGTCGTCCTTTGTGCTTTGGAGGCTCATATGTCAAGTTTTAGTGTGCTTATGAAGTCTCATTGGTCTTTGTTTCAGGGATGTTAGAGACCCAATTCAATTGTAAGGACAAATCTTAGATGCTGCCGAAAATGACATGAATGGAGTTTGAATGCTAATCATCTTCTACTCTTGAGAAATTATAAAACTGAAAATAAACAAAAACCCAGATCTGTCTCTGAGTTGATATATTAGTGAAAATGAAGCAAATACTAAAATATTGAATGTGTGATTTATTATTCAGGAAAAAAAAGAGATAAAAAACCATCAGCAGAAAAAAAAACTGTTAGATTTTTTTTAAATTCATGGTTCAGAACAATGTGCAAAAAAAATTCCTTTTTTTAATGAAAACTGAAAAATAAAATAGTGATTTTTTTTTTCATCTATGAAGAGCAAGGCCTATGTGTTTACGACAGCTTCCTGTCCACCTAATGTAAAAGCCCATCTGAACTGCAGAAGCTTAGAGACTCTCCTCAAAGCATATCTGAAACATGTCAACTTGTTTGTTTTACCCAACTCCACTGCAGAGGAGATTGTTTTCAGCACCATGGACAGCGCAGGGAGAAAACAGCTCTATCATTGTTCTGCTCATTCACTGCATAATGCATTTGGCTTGAATTTGCTTTATTTTCAAACTAACATGGCCAGTATTAGTGTTTATTATTTCACTTATAGAGTAGCCACTCTTATTTTAATATAGCAATTATATGTAAATAATATATAATTTGGTAACTCTTTATTTTATACAGGATTTCGCAATCCCCGTGTGCTCACGTCTACTCACCTGAATCCTCACGTTTGGCTTGCGATCCTGTTCACTATTTATTGTCACAATAAATCACTTCACTTGCAACTGGATTCTGAGTTATCTATCCGTAACAGAACGATCTGACCAGGATGGATCCAGCAAGTGTCGCGGAGCTCAGAGACGTTCTTTCCGGCAGCAGTGCTCGCATGGAGCAGCAGGAACAGCAGATCCTGGCTACCGGTCGAGCGGTACAGACTCTGATAACGCAAGTCTCAGATTTAACCACCCAATTTCGTCAGCTAAGGTCTGAAGCGGCCCAACGGCCCACTGCGCTCGATTCCTCAGCGACCTCACCTGTGGAGTTCCCCAGCCGGCGGGCTGAGCCCCGCCTACCGCCTCCAACAGTCTACTCCGGTGAGCCCCTGTTGTGTCGATCATTTCTGGCAACCTGTTCTCTTCATATTGCTCTTCAGCCTTCGTCTTTTCCCACAGAGGAGTCTAAGCTGGCGTTTGTAATTACACTGCTGACTGGACGTGCGGCATTCTGGGGAACAGCGTTGTGGTGGAGGTCGACGCGTCAGAGGTGGGGGTTGGTGCGGTTGAATCCGAAGTCGCGGTCCCCTCTGCCCACGCCTTTGTCCAGAGGTGCCACCACACCTGGAAGAGGGCTAGAGAAGCCATCCTCCGGGTGGGGTCGCGCACCAAGGCCCAGGCCGATCGCCACCGGTCAAAGCCTCCCGTCTACGTCGTTGGTCAAAAAGTGTGGCTTTCATCTAAGAATATTCCTCTCCGTACCGTCTGTAATAAGCTTGCTCCCAAATTTATTGGCCCATTTACTGTCACCAAGATTATTAGTCCGGTGGCAGTCCGCCTCAAACTTCCTCCTGCGTACAGGAGAGTTCATTCCATCTTCCATGTCTCAAAAATAAAGCCAGTTTTTCGTTCTACCATTAATCCGCCTGCCCCAGTTCCCCCACCGCCGCGACTCGTAGATGGGGAACTCACTTATTCGGTTAAGCGCATTCTGGACTCGAGGCGGAGGGGACGCGGATTTCAGTACCTGGTGGACTGGGAGGGTTACGGTCCGGAGGAGAGGAGTTGGGTTCCTGCTAGGGACATATTGGATCATTCGCTTATTGATGATTACAATCGACAGGTAGGTTCCTCTGGGAGCGCCAGGAGGCGCTCCTAGGGGGAGGGGTACTGTCACGGTTCATGGATCCATGTGTTCATTGCTGCATGCCTGTGTATTGTTACCTCTCTGATTGCTCGTTCAGCGTTGCTCCGGCAACCACGGTGCTGACGAGCTAATCAGCGCGGCTGCACCTGCTGCTCGTTCTGTCCTGTCTTTATCTGTCTCGTGTGTGCGTGGTACTGCATGTTGTCAGATTGTTGTTTGTCCTTGCTCATGCTTGTTGTTCTCTCCAGAGTCTGTGTGCCCGGCGGATCTCTGCCTCGGATTATTTCCAGTCTGGGAAACCATCATAGTCTCGCTGGATTCCACTGCCCTAGCTGGATCGGGTCAGGATTTCGCAATCCCCGTGTGCTCACGTCTACTCACCTGAATCCTCACGTTTGGCTTGCGATCCTGTTAACTATTTATTGTCACAATAAATCCCTTCACTTGCAACTGGATTCTGAGTTATCTATCCGTAACACTTATGAAATATAAAACTTGGAGTTTACTCAGAATTTATACTCGCCTTCTTAATTATTTAAAGGAATATTCACTGTCATATTTTTCTTTTTTTTGTCAATTACTAGAATGTTGCAGCACTAAAAATAAATATGAGAAACCCATTTTACCCTCATAAGGCTTTGAGAAGTAGGTATAATAAGATAGAGGAAGTACAAATAGCAATAAGTGCTACTTAAACGAAGTACAAATAATGGTAGATTCTATTTGTACTTGCAGTACTTACAGTTATTTGCAGTTCAGTGTGCAAATAGTCACTACTGACAAGCTGCAATAAAGGTTTTGTGTTTTTACGTGAATGTTTATTATTATTTTCCATACTGCTCATTTATTGTCAAATTAAATGGAAACCAATGAGGGTCAATTTGACCCCTAACACAGACATTGTACCCAGTTTTTGAATCCCAGATTTTCTAACCTTTCTGTGTTTTACTTAATTTCAAATACTAGATTATAACTAAAATGGTACTAATTCACATCTTCATATCTGAATTATGCTATGCTTCCATATGTATGTTGATATGTAATACATAGCAAGTGAAAGTACCTCAACCTATTACCAAATCACATTTCTTTTCCCTCTCATCTTACTTATTTTAGAATAAAGGGAAGGAAAATTAGTGGCAGAACTGCACAAGTTGGGCATGTGTCCAAATTAAATTAAGCTACATATAGATCCCTAAAGTAATCAGGCAAACAAAGATGGATATATGGTTACAGTTTGAAGTAATGAGAGATCAGTACTAATCCACTCTTGTGTTGTGTTAGGCAAAAGAAATGAACAATTTAATCCAAGCCAGCCTGACATAAGACCTGATTTTATTTGAAGTCTAATTTTTTTTCTACTACACCACTATTATTGAGCGGCACACATGCACGCTCATTCATGTGAATTTCGACAACAAAATTTCTGATTGCATGTGCCGGGAAAGCAGCTGGACCAATAGGCCTTTAAAAAGCAGTAAAATGACCTACAACTACCTTAATACACATATCGCCTTCTATATTAGTTATTCGTTACCGCTGACACGCAGCAGGGGAGCTGGGAAAGTTACTGAGGCGGTGTAATTTGAATAAACCCCAGTACAAAATGTTTTCAATAGTGCTTTCTGGCACCAAGACCTTATTGGCTGTTTGGTTTCACGAGTCTCTCTGGTGACGAGTCTCTCTACGAGGCTGTGGAGAAAATAGCGGGCTGGTATAATGTTAGAGAATTGATATTGTGATAAGCACAACAAAAGCTTTCAGACACACAGGATAAGTCATCTTTGAATGCAATAACGTCACACACTGCATGTCAAACACTTCAAGTGCACTTCAAGGGCTGCACTATGTCTGCTGCTATGTTATTTAGCATCTATAAGCGTTTTTTTGTTGCAGTGTGTAATTGCAATGTGTTTTTTTTTTTCTTCTTTTATGTTGGTGTTGTGCATGAATCCATCCGTCTTTCTGCCAGAGTGGCCTCTTTGTAGCAGCCGTTGAACTACAGACTACGCATTTGAATGCATCTCTTTGACAAATATGCATATTGAGAGGTATTGCAAGCTCTTAGGGCTTGGGTTTTAATGGCATATCTGAACACCTGGCATCAGACAGTGGCCCTCAAATACCTGAAAGCTTATTTTTTATGGTCAAGAGCTGGTATTCAGATCGTGAGCACTGGAATAATGGAAACGCATCACTTAATGAACAGATGTGTATTGTAAATCACCTATTACGCCTAATGAAAAGCACATTTTCAGATTGTGAAAGCGCTGAACATCTGCTCTCGATTGTCTAACGCCTAAACAAACACAACACACACACCACACACATTATAGATTTTTACAGATTTTTTGTTTTGTTTAATCATATACTACTGGTCAGAAATCTGGAGTAATTAAATGTATTATTATTATTATTATTATTATTATTACTATTATTATTATTATGATTATTATTGATGTTGTTGTTGGTGTTGTTGTTTTGAAAAAAAAAAGTCTCTTCAATGCTCACCACGGCTGCATTTATTTGATTTAAAATTCAGTAAAACAGTAATATTTTGAAATATGATTACAATTTAATAGAACTGTTTTCTGTTTTAATATATTTTGAAAGGTTGTTTATTCCTGTGATTCAAAAATGAATCACAGACATCATTTTTTTTAGCATCAATACTTCAAGCTTCAGTGTCACATGATCCTTCAGAAATCATTTTAATATGCTGATTTGCTGCTCTATTATTATCAGTATTTGTGCCTAAGTATTAATAATGGTTCTTATAATTATCATCAATGTTGACAACAGCTTTTATATTTAATATTTTTATGGAAACC
>NW_015548217.1:4016226-4026971 GCF_001515605.1 Sinocyclocheilus anshuiensis | reverse complement strand
ATTAAAAATACAAATAAATATATATATATATATTTGTATTTTTTTTTCAGGATTTGTTGACGTTATGAATGCCTTTACTGTCACTTTTGATCAATTTAATGTGTGCTTGCAGAATAAAATATTTCGGTTGCACTTTATTTTACAGTACATGCACTTACATGTACTTACAGTGTACTTATTTAAGAAAGTACTAGGTAATATAAGGTAACCACATGGGTTAAGGTTAGTTTCAGGGTTATGTTCAGGGTTAGTATGTAGCTATTACCCAGTTATTGTAATTATTATAGTAAGTGCATAGTATGTACATGGACTGTAAAATAAAGTACTACCAATCTTTCTTCTTAACACAAACCATTGAAATAGTAGCGTATCATGGTTCCCACTAAAATATTAAGCTGCAAAAACTAGTTTTCAACATTGATAATAGTGAGAAATTATCATATTTGAATTTCTGAAGGATCATATGACACTGAAGACTGGAGTAATGGCTCCTTAAAATTTAGCTATGTATTCAGTAACTTTCGTCAGTTTTATGCTGACCAAAATTTTACTCTACAAATATTTTAGTTGATAAAAAACTCAGAAATTGAAACAAATAGTTACATTTATATATTATTATATCAATTTAACATGGCTAAAGCATTGAGTACACTATTCTAATACAATATTGTGAATTATTTATGCTATAATTATTCATTGTCCATTTTTAGTGTATTGTTATGGAAACAGTGTTTTCAAATGTGCACATTCACTAGCACATAACTTGTGCATTTACACAGAGATTCATGGGACGATATGACCTCCAAAGCTTTGCTGTTGGCTAAAGTGTAACTGTAAACTTGGATCATCTGTGCCTTGATGTTATTGAATTGCAACATTGAGTTGTGCAACAGTTAATAACTGTTTGCGAATCCCATAGAAGTGAATGAAAAGTGTCATAAACTGAATCTTACTTGTCACATTTTTTTCAGTGCAAACTCCAAAGCTAAATTAATATGGATTTTTGGGGGAAATGTAATGGAAAACCTGTTAAAGATTAGCAGATACACAGTCATTTCATTAAGTGATATCTTGTGATCGTATGATACCCCAGTCTTTTTTTTTTTTTGCTAACCTTGGAGGTTTGCCTTACAGCAGTTCTGATTTGCATCATTTTGTGCAGATACAAGTTGTAATATTACTTTTATGATGATGTTATTATTAATCTCAAACCTACAGGATGCCTTTGGGTGAGTTAATTAACCCACTAGTGAACTGCTTAAATTCACCGGTGTTCATTCACTGTTCAGCTTTAGCTCAAGCGGGTCAATCCTTGACATTACTGACTGATGGACTATTTTAAAAGCAAATTCTTCCTAGTTTTTCTTCATTAAAAACTTTTAATATCTTTCTCATCATTTTCATCAACAGTATGTTTTAATTAAAAAAATGATTCTCATCTTAATGTGAATTTTTCGTCTCATCATTATTGCTGACAAAATCAAAAAACCTTTTGTTAACGAACAGCATCTTTAATAATTCTGCCTCTGATGCATCAGAATGCAGACACTCTTTCCATGGCTTAATTTGCAGTGTATTATGGTCCATTTCTGTCAACACAATACAATTTTGACTGATCTCGTATGTATTAACATGAGTGTCCTAAAGCGTGCTTGTTGCCTGTATCTTTCGAGCTGTCCTCATACAGCTTATAAATTCCCTTTCTCCTTGGTAGACCATTTGATGGCCTCTTGGTGGATGGTTTTCTTAATACTGGGGCTGAATAGGATTTAATGTAATCCCACTCAGGGAACAGATGGACTGATAGCATTCCTTGCCTTAATACAGACCTGCGTTTAACTCATGGGCTATATTTACATCCAGTGAAGCCCCTCCGAAATCCTCTCACTGTCTTGGATCATATCTAGACACCAGTTTCCCTCCGACAGTGACTAATTCTAGTGCATGAACATTTGAGATGATTCTTCGTTTTAGAGACTCTTTAATGAACCACTTGCTCTTGCAATGTTGGTATATACTTGTAATGTTGATAACCACAAAAACAATACCATTGAATTGGCACTCTTTTTTATTAAATAAAGCGCAAAATCTTGAGTGAGACACTTACAAATGAAGTTAACATGGCCAATCTGTAAATAGTAAGAATGTATAGCAACAAGATGTAAACAATAACCATGGTAACATGATTTTAGTGATTATTGATTAAGCTTAAGCTAATAACTTGCGCCCCTTTCTTGAACCCAAACCCAAGAAATGGCATACCCAAAATAGATAGTCTACTTTATTTTCTAACATGATGTAGGCCTAGATACAACCGAATGACTGAAGCAGCCATTGTTATTTCCTGCGAAATCCGCCCCGACATCTCTAAAATATAAAATTGCTATTATAAGCTTAACGTAGTAAATAAGAGTAATCACAGACAAAAAAAGTTACATATTACAGCTTTAACTTGTATCAAACTTGTGTTAATTTAATCAGTTGGATATATTTGATCTCCTTAGGAGAAATGCATGGAAACAAATTACATTTGTTGAAATGAAGTGATTAGAGAGCTATAAAAATAACAGGAGTATATATAGCACAGATCGTTTTGCGTTTGGAGAATTTGATGAGAACTATTTGAAATCATTCTGAAATGCAGTTTAAGACTACTTATGTTTTTCAGTAAAAACAACAACAACAAAAACAATCTGAAAAGCTTCAAGACTCTAATTGTTCTTTATTTAATTTCATTGGTATGAGTGACATTTGAGATCTTAAAGAGATATCATTTGTGTTTTGTTTTTTTTCTTTCCTGTGGGTGGCCATGCGCTCTCTGCGCTCTAATAAGATTACTCCCACGCCACGGCAGGTGCATATTCATCAGTTTGAGCTCTCAAAATAGATGGCTGCCATTAAGGCGGAGGAGACCACAGAGGCTGGATCGCATTGCCACCCAACTTCGTGATATTTTCTCTATGCGTGGGAACCCTCGCTTTCTTCGGGAGTGAATTAAAGACAGAGGGCAGCAGAGCTCCTAAACCCGACTGCTCGGGATGCGTTCGGCACTGAGGAGTTTCTGATACTCTCCAGCCGTCTGAGGAGGATTTGCATGGCTTTACAACTCACGCGGTAAGACTTTCTGCGCTTCTTCAATCGCTGCGCAGTAGCGCGTCAAGGAAAGTTAGTGACACTTTGCGCGCAAAGCGACTCAATTTTTGGATTGTTATTCCGATGGTTGACAAGTCGTTGGATGAGGAGGTGAGTGACTAAGTAAGGGGTTTATTTCTCTTTGGGTCGGCTGCTCTGAATCACATTTGGGGCTCGGGTTGTGTAGTACCTATCTTCGGTACTTGGCGCGTAACGGCGCCTGGAAATGTTGTGAATTGCACACAGGACGCGTTGACGTGCTAGCAATTGCATTTGGAAGATTTATTGATGAAACCTGGCAAGTGGTTTTGATACAGTGACTGACACAGTTTTCCAGCCTGACGTGAGGGATGTGTCTACAGGACTCCGGATTACCGTATGCTCATCCTATTACGCTGCACATTCCCGCAATCTGTTGCCTCCGCGTTTAATTAATTTAACGAAAGTAAAATAGAAATCGATCAGATTCATTCAAACAATGATTACAGTCTAAAATGTAACAATAGTGCGCATGAAAAGTTTGACTTGCATTCAATCGTTGTATTTATTATAGTAACCATACACAGTACTATAGTTACTACAGATATTGCTACTACTGTAAAATCATACAGTTTACATGAGATCAATTTTTAAAAAATGCTGTCATTATAATCTCCTTTCTTTATGATAATGGTGGCTATTAAACAGTTTTACAGTTTTAACAATAACTAGTAAGAATGGCATTTTGGTTGATTTTGTTAATGATATACTGATGTTAACGACTATACATCTTAATGCCTAAAAAGTGAAAGGAGGAGGTATTTTCAAGCTGACTTGACCCTTGAAAATGACTTCTGTTGATGTGACCTACTGTAGTTTGCTTGATTTAGTCACATTAAATAAACTGACTTGAATAAAACCAGTCCATTTAGGTGTTACAATGTGAGGGACATTCTGAACATTTGAATTTAAGCATTCCTTCACCGAACCAAAGATATCTTCTCTTCTTTTGACTAGTTCTGATGTCAGACTTATCACCAATCAGCATTCTGAAAAGAAGAAAACATCTTTGTAGTTTTAATGGTCAAAACCCACAAATGAAATCGTATTAATATCTCAATTCTTACTCCTAAACAGCAATGAAATTAAATCGAGATGGCTTGCTTGTCTGAGAAATAGCTCATAGTTTTCTCACATACTGTATGTACTCAACAACGTCTCAAACTCCAAAGACTGATGTCAGTATGAACTCAAACATTTATCGGATTCTTCAAAGACCAATTGATCCGAGCTATGGCATCCACATTTGTTTTATTTTATTTCATTTCATTTACATCAAAATTTAATTCTCAAGTAATTTTAGAAGAAGAATCCAAAACAAACAAAGCCGAAACCTACTGTAACTGAGAGTCTCCTGAGCTATAAAAAAGCAACTTCTGAACAATGTAATTTTACTTAGGGGAACCTCCCCATCTTAGTGTTCTTCTAGAAATGTCAGTGTGATCCAACACTGGTGATGAATTACAAAGTTAGACCACATAGAAGGAGCTGGTGTGGATCTACAGGAACACTAAATGCCAAGTGAACACAATGAAAAGCTGTTGGTCTTCTGTAGTGATAACCTCATCTGGAGCACGTATGGCTTCTACCCCTCCTTTCCTCATTAATTATTGACCCCCACCACATGTTCCTCAACTCCCGTGTTATTTGTGATGGTGTCTGTCTCTGTGCTGCAGGTTAGGTCAACAGCTTGTGAGTCACCCAGTGGGTCTATTACCATGACGCCTTGTTTAACCCTTTTAAATATTTACAGAAATAGACATGTGCTGGTGGGGTTTATGCTAAATTAAATGAGCTTATCAAACCTTATACCCATTTCCTCTTCCGACAAAATCAGTTAAACAATGATCTCTCTCGCTCTCTTTTAATATACACCTTAGAAAATTATTATTATTATTTTTTTTTTTTTTCAGTTCACTCTTGCAGGTCACAAGCTTAAAATCCAAATAAAACGGGCCCAAAAGATACCCACATACTTGTTCATGTGCATTTCAAGGGATAGTTTGTCCAGAAATGAAAGTTATGTCATTAATTACTCTCCTTTATGTTGTTCCAAACCATTTTGTTCACCTTCAAAGCACAAATGAACTGAACACTTCAACACACATACATAGAGCTAATCAAATACAGTCAACAGAAGATTTTCAATATTTACAGAAATACACACATGCTTTTATGCTAAATTAAATGAACTTATCCAACCCTATCCTCATTTACTCCACTGATACAAAATATTGAAACACTTTCCTTACATCGTAGACGAATACAGAAGATAACTCCAGTTAATCCAAAAATGAAAATTGGCATCAATTAGTCACCCTAATATCTTTCCAAATCATTTTGTTCACACAAACGAACAATTCAACACACATACATAGTAGAGCTAATCAAATATGGTCAACAGGAGTTTTTAAATATTTACAAAGAAAACATGTGCTGGTGGGTTTTACACTAAATTAAATGAGATTTTCCAACTTCCACTGACAAAAATATTTAAACAATTTCCTTACAGTATTGTAGAATACAGAAAATAACTCTTGCAGGTCTCAAGCTTAAAATCCAAATAAAATGAGCCAAAAAAGTCTATGTACTTGTTCAAGTGCATTTCAAGAGAGAGTCCATGGCAATTTTGTCATTAATTACTTATGTTCAAAGGATAATTTATTCAAAAATGACAATTGTGTCACCAATTACTCACCTTCAGGTCATTCCAAAACCTTCTGTTCACCTTCGAAACATAAATGAACAACACACATACTTAATGCTCAGCAAATATGGCCAACAGAAGCTTTTAAATATTTACAGAAATAGACACGTGTGGATGGGTGTTACAGTAAATTAAAAGAGCCTATCGTTGGACCATTTCCTCTGCTGACAAAAATATTTAAACATAATTTCCGTACAATATAATAGAATACAGAATATAAAATTTCTGTATTTCTAGCATATATCCTATGAATTATATTCGAGCAATTCTTTGTGTGCGAATTCATATCGGCTAATTTGAAATTGCCAATGTGGCCAAAAGCCAAGCATCCGTCGCTTTTTAGCTATGTCCTACATGCTTGGGATTTCAGAGTACCCTCCCCACCCGCCGTGCTTTGCGTGGGTTGATTCATTGCTAGGCTGCTCATCATTGTTTCACTGTCTCTGGCTGTCTCATTAAAGACATTGGCTAATAGGATTTATCCTGCTCTGAGGCAACCATAGTAAATGCTCATTTAGCTGGAGCACCCTCATCAAATGGAGCCTCTGTAATCAGACACTCAGGGACGTTCGGCCCTCCAATTCATCTCGGCCACCTGGTCTAAACACTGACTGGAGTTGGCGGCATCGCAGAGGGCTTGTGGGATACAGTGAGCCTGTCATTAGAAAGAAATGTCGTTTGACACATCTGACCCGCTAAACCTGGAAGGGGATAGAGAGAGTTTTGACCCTCTGATGGAGGTCGCCCTCTCACAGAACCCATGGTGGCTTTGCATTTGCTCTTGGGCTGAATTCTGTCAAGGCTTAGTGGACTCCAGGTCTTTCTCAAGACTAAATACTTCTCAGCTTGTAGACATTTGGTAGGTTTTCTGTCGGATTAGAACTTAATATTTATAGCTTCTTTTAATTTCTCACTGATAAAAAAAATGATGGTGAAACAATTTTCACTCATAAATTGCTAGTATAGTTCACAAATAATTACACAGAAGTGGTGAGTAACACATGCCATTTGATAGATATAGTATTTTCTTATAAGCCGTACTCCAGTTACTATATCTTTGTTGTATTTACAACTTCAGAAAACAATTTTGGCAGTGTTCTCTTGCAGGTCACAAGCTTAAAATCCACATATAAATGAGCCAAAAGATGTCCACACTACTTGTTCACAGGCATTTCAAGGGATGGTTCACCTCAAAAAATGACAACTCAGTCATTATTTGCTCAATTTCAAGAGATAGTTCACCAAAAATGAAATTCTTTCATTTCTGTCACGACAGCTCTCTGGGAGTTTAGCACGGTAATGTACATGACAATGTTATTGTGTCGTGCTACGCTGCAGCAGCAGAGCAAGTATCGAGACTTGCTACTGCCAGTACATTCACAAAAATACTGCTGCTGCACATAACATATAAAATAACCCCCATATATAACACACAATAAATCACCCTATAGCAGATATATACAGGTGGAGCTGGGGAAGGTGGAGGGTTTCTGAAACGCTCTGTAACTGCTACAGCAAGCACTAGTCGAGTATTTGAATGTTGAGCAGCAAGCTCATTGGCTGCTGATACAAAAAGAAACCAATCAGCTATGGCATGCGAATAATGATGCCATTGTGTCATATTGAGGTAGAACCTATCGGACTGCCCCATTTAGAGTTTCATGACAGAACTTGGAATTTACTTTGTGAATCTTCAGAACTTCAGAATTTGGTTCATCTTCATAACACAAATAATCACATACATGCACGTACATAGAGCTCATTAAATATGGTCAACAGATTCTGTTGATCCACTGATGTGCTCTATATATGTACGCTGATCAATGGTTATATTTATGGTTGCATTTGCTATCCGCATACATGTAAGTGCAACTATTGTTTAAAGCGACTAGATTAGGAAACATACTAGAGCAGAGAATAAATGCAGAAAAGAGAAAGAAGAGGATTTATTTATTATTTTTGGTTTATGGTTGTGGAGTGGCCAAGTGTCAGGAAAACATACGTCTTTAACTGCTTCTCCAAAGTTGTGATGGTTTTAGGTGGAAGCTGGCAGTTCATTCCACCTGAAGGGAGCAGGGAGGGTGAAGGTTTTGGAAAGCGACTTTGTGCCTAATTGTAAAGGAACAGCGAGATGCCGCTCATTCATTGTATATGTAAATTAAAGCGTAAATGAAACCTGTTCATCATATAAAGTGATTGTGTCTCTTCAGAAGACTTGGATTAAAGGATGTCTTTTAGGATGCCTTTATAAACTTTGATTAGTGAAAGTTTTAGTGGAATGGACTTGCAATAGAGGGACAGAGGTCTCTCAGTTTTCATTATAAATAACTTTTTCAAAGATAAATGAAAGTCTTATGTGTTTGGAACAACACGATGGTAGGTATTCAATGAGAGAATTGTATTATTTTATTTTTTTGGTGAACTCTTGTCTTTCCAAACCTGTATGCAGTGTTTTTTTTTCATGGAACACGAAATGGAATTTTTATTTTAAGAATTTTCACGCTGCTCTTTTCCACATAATGGTATTTAAAAGTGACTATGGTGAAAAAAAAAAAAAAGATTATTGTACAACTTCAGAAGCCATACGATCATTATTCACTGAATATCTTCCACTGAAAATATTCTTGTTATGCATTTCAAAATTATATACGCACATGTGACTAATGGTGTTTAGTATCAGTGGTGGCATGTGAGTGAGCAAATGACAGAAATTTTAATTTTTTTTAAGTGAAGTGTTTCTGTAATTTACAGATAATGTGCTTGGATGCATCATTTAATCCTTCACATCCATTAATGTGCAGTTGTTTGTCCGGGTGACTTCACCATATAATAATAAGTCATAAACCTGCCATAATTTTGTTTACATGCTCTTGTGTTTTGAGCTGAAAAAGGTGTGAAAATTAAAGAGTCTGTCTTCCTTTTTCTGTGTACCACGGCATTTGACTATATATATAATGAATCAGCTGGATTGATTATCGTCTTCTGCAGGGACAGTGCGCAAACTCCCAAATTAGTTGAAGTTAATAATGTCTCTCTTAGATGATCAGTAACTGTGGATCAGTTATCATTAAATAAATAAACAATAAAAACATTATTTTGGAGAATAAGCTGCCATCAGTTTACCAAAGATGGATTTTCCCCTATATATTTTATGCGTGATATTTAGATGTATGCATTAGTGACCAGTTTAGTTTGCCTAATACTATTATGGAAAAGAAGAGGTCCGTTTTGAAGCCATTTTCATAATTTTCCCATTTCATCCTTGATTTTAGCGAGCTGAACTGAAACATCTCAGGAAATTACCCCATGAATACTTTCAGAAACAGAATGAAACAAGGAAAGAATCAATTCAGCTTATGTTTGAGTGACTCTCACACCACACACTGGTGCACATACCCTGCTTATTTTACACCATTAATCACGGAATAGGAAGAAAGTGAATTATTCAACCATAAACATAATTTTGTGCCAACCGTAGGTGATACGTCAGTTCATTTAGTTCTTTTTGCCCCATATTGTGATTGTTCATCTCAGAAGATCCACATGAGTAACTCATAAGATCTTGTGTTTTTGAATGAAAAGAAATTGTCACCAAATGTGGATTAAACCAGTTAATAATTTATACCCATCCATATGCTAAACAGTTTTACTTCAAAGTAGATGACAGCTCAAGAAGCGTAACTCATCACAAGGCAAATAGACATTAGTGAGAATAAGTCATGAGTAAGAGGAAAGACTTATTTCTGTTCATTTGGCATGGCGGATGACGTCCGTCTTTCTACGGCCTGATTACCTCACACCAGAGATAATGAAAGAAGATTGATTCAGCCACTCATCTAATGGACAGTAAACCACCTTTGGTGAGATCAGGCCTTAAAGGAACAGTCCATGCAAAGGGTAATCATATTAAAAGTCTGATAGTAGTTGTGGATGAACCATAGTTGAATGGAAAAGAGCTACTTGAACATTGTTCACAATATATCATCTGTTGTTGTGTGTAAAAAAAAAAAATGGAACACAGGATTGGAACGACATGAGGGAGATTAAATTTAGTTTTGGATAAACTGTCCATTTAAATGTGTATACATTTACTACAGCTAAGTAAAAACTATCAAGTCTAGTGTGGTCAACAGTGGATGAACAGTATGTTAATTTCCTCATGGCAGAATAAATCACTGCCTCCTGCAGTTCCATCACATTTCATTTCACCCCTGCCTCATTATGTCCTGACTGTTGTTTTCTAGCTGCCGTGTGGCTGAAAGTAATGGTGTACTGTTCCACAGTCAGTGAAACACAGAGGAGTGTATTGGATTAGCTATGTTGACAGGTTTAGTGTAGCCCATTACCTTACTGATCTCTGTCAGAATCCCAGCCTACTCAGTTCAGCGTTGAGGCTGACTGATTTTACCATTACCCACAATTCTCTAATAAAAGTGCTTTCACTCTTTGAGTGTTTTGCTTGTTGCCAGGAATTGTAAAAAAAAAAAAAAAAAAAAAAAAATCATATAATAGGAGATTGAGCTTTTGACAGTTGTGCTTTTGTTCCCCATGTTGTGATTCATTTGGGTTGCTGCAGCATTCTATCTTTGTACCTTGTGTCTTTTAACAACCATCTTGAGGCAAATTTTCACGAGATTTATTTTTCAGGAAGCTTTATATCTATCATCATTCTGTCATTCTGTGTCTTTTGTTCTAACGCTTTATATATCGCTCTATGTTGTTCTGTCTATCTTTTTATCTAACTATTGTTCTATCATTCTGTGTGTCTGTTTGTCTGTCTATCTATCAGTCCATCTATCGGTTTGTCGTTTTATCTGTCAATCTCATCCATCCGTCCGTCCATCCGTCCATCCATCTATCGATTGTT
>NW_015548217.1:4004058-4016213 GCF_001515605.1 Sinocyclocheilus anshuiensis | reverse complement strand
ATTGTTCTATCTATCTATCTATCTATCTATCTATCTATCTATCTATGTAATTCTTATCGATAATTTTTACTGGTATATCGCAAACGATAAGATATCGCCCATCCCTGCTATCTATCTATCTATCTATCTATCTATCTATCTATCTATCTATCTATCTATCTATCTATCTAATGTCATCGTTCTGTCATTATGTATCTATCGTTATCTCATTCTATCTATCGTAATGTTGTTCTGTCTATCTTTCTATCTAACTATTGTTCTATCATTCTTTCTATAATTCTATGTGTCTGTCTGTCTGTCTATCTGTCTGTCAGTCCATACATCGGTGTGCCGTTTTATCTGTCAGTCTTTATGTCTGTCTCATCCATCCATCCATCCATCCATCCATCCATCCATCCATCCATCCATCCATCCATCCATCCATCCATCTATCTATCTATCTATCTATCTATCTATCTATCTATCTATCTATCTATCTATCATCGTTCATTGTTCTATCATTCTTTCTATAATTCTATGTGTCTGTCTGTCAGTCCATACATCGGTGTGTTGTTTTATCTGTCAGTCTATCTGTCTGTCTCATCCATATATCCATCCGTCCGTCCGTCTGTCTGTCTGTCTGTATGTCTGTCTGTCACTGTCTGTCTGTCTGTCTGTATCTATCTATTGTTCTCTCATACTGTGTCTGTCTATCTATAAAATTCTGTCTGTTCTCTCTGTTTTTCTCTAATAAATCTGTTTATCCATCTGTCCAACAACAAAAAAGTGCTTCCACCATTAAACCCACCAATTCTGAATACCTGACTTCCAGAAAGGTTCCCTAGTGGTAATTTTGACATTGGTGGCACTCATGGCCACTCATCTCATAAATACAATTATTCTGACGTGATTTGAAGGCAGTATATGTTCAGCCCCTCTTTGTGAAATTGTGGCTCTGGGAAGCCTTTACACAGTCAAGCAGGTGTTGTTTCAGTTACTCTCAGAGATTAGGGTTCAACTAGAGAGCGCCGTTCTAGACCATTAGCTTATTGGAGGCCCGTAGCTTTATTGTGCACTGTTTGTAAGGCTGCACTCAACGTTTTTCTAATTTCTCGAAACCAAAAAGAAATTTCGAAGGAAACACATTTATAGAACTCGCCCCTTGACATACTGCGTCTGCCGTCAATCCATTGCATTCTCACGGCGTAGCGCTGAAGCATCTCTCATTGATTGTCCAGAGGAAGACCTTTATATTAAGGAACACAGGGGAGAGATATGCTTCCATCCTGACAACAGAGGATGAAATTACATTCGTGTCTCCAAAGACTCTTTCAGTTCGGAAGAACAAAGACCATTCATAATGATAGTCGGCGAGCATGGCAGTGCAATGATCGACTCCAGTGTTGAGGGTTTTGATGTAGTACAAGTCAAAAAGCTTGAACGTACATGTCTCCCTCTCTCTTTCTGTATGGTTGTCTCTTTTTCACTCAGCAATGGAACTTTTCATCAAGTAGCTTTGGATTTGGTGATGTGATTTGATATCTGGATGACAACAAGTTATATTTTTGTTGTTATTGACTTTTCAAAATAGCCTCTGTGTTTTGCAAAGCCATGTCCTGATACCCGAAATCTGTCAAGATTGTATCAGATGCCGAAGACTAGCTTGTGCTGAGCTGATGTTCATTCGGATCTGATGTCAATTGTTTATTTTTGGAAATGCACTTATTTGCATTCTCGCAGTATATCTGTCGATGACGTCAAATGTTTTTTTTTTGTATTACCAATTCTGAGTACTGGGAAAAAAACATGCCACAGAACTGAAAACAGAACAATTACAATTATGTTTTTGTGCAACCAAGTTTGTGTGTGTGTGTTTTCCTTGATTATTAGCAGACCCATATGAATCTGTACCTGCATAATTTTCACAAAATTAAAACATTTAAATTCCATTCATGTGTTTCTTGATTAAATATGTATTATTTTTCATGAAATATTAAATAGTTATACATTTTTATGTAGTTTTAAATATTCATTTTTGTTTTCTAATTAATATTCATAGCTATTTTTTTAATTTTTAGGCAAACTAGATTATGCTGTTAGCTACCAATAAGGCTGTTGTTCTCATTAACACATTTTATTAGGTTTAAATCAGTTCAGCAGAGTTTCACAGTGTCAGAATCAGAATTGTGCCTGCCTGTTTCTTAATATGGGCCAACATAGGCAGATACAAAAAAAAAAAAAACCTTGTACTGTAATGTTATATTCAAAACTTTGCCTCTTTTTTTCACAACTTAACACACAAATCCAACAATTGCACACACAAAATGCAAAATGCCTCTCATCTCTTGCAAAATGAAGCACTGCATTCAAAATATCACAAACCCATCTCAAAAGCAAACATTTGCAAATGCCTTTGCCATAATATTAATTCCTGTTAGATTTTTGTGTGTTACATAGAGAATTGTGTGTTGTGTTTTGAAAAAAAGTGTTTTATGAAATTGAAAACTGAGGAGGCCGAGAATTAGTGTATGGTTTTGTATGGTTCTGGTGTTTGAGTGTCAGGTTTCAGAAATTGTGTGACAAGTAAAGATTTTGTGTGTAAGCAGTTGAAAAAACAAACAAAAAAAAACTGTAAACCGGGTTGAGTCTGACAGACGTTGCCAAAATTATATTTTTCATATCACACTGGGGTTAGACAATAAAGAAAATGCTTTCCACATGTTTGTTAAACTATAAGAATTAATGAAAACGCAACTTGTTTGTTCACAATTAAACTCCTCAGAGCTCCCTTTGAATTTAGGGCCCCATAAATCAATTGACCAATTCATAAATTAATTTGAATAGAGCACTGCAGTGATGATGTGTTTTTTTAGGCCAACCTGGAAGTCAGCATCACCCAGGTTTCCTCAACAAAAACACAGTAGGATTTTTCCATTGGCTTTTGGCTTATTTCAGAAAATACGGTCTGCAGCCAACAAAAGATAATAATTTGTTTTGTTCGTTTTGCATGTTGTGTTCACAAATGAACACAATGTTTATACATTTTGAAGCCAAAATGTAACGGCCAGAAGTAAAAAGCTAAATGTAGGCTATAAAGCAACACCGCAGTTGTGAGACTTCAGCGTCACCACCATTAAGCTTCCAACAATTATTTTAGTCTTTATTTTAAAAAACGTTTTTCCCTGAAAATTTGAGTTATTATATGTTATTATAAACACACTGAGGATGTAAAAGCATATTTATGAGAGGATGAGTTCACCTGTTTGGCGTGATGACATTTAAGGTCTCCAAAAACCTCTCTAGTCCCATTTAGCCACTTGTTAGCACCTGTCTCATTCAAGACAAGTAAAAGCTTTAAAAATCACAAGGGGTATTACTGGTCTATTTTAAGTCATAGAATAAAGCGTGAAAATATCTTGAGCTTGTGTTAACCACAGAAGGTCAAAAACCTATTTACTTCAGGCCGATGGAACCGGCAGTGCCAAAATGCTAACTCATTCATGGGTTTTGGCCTAAAAGCATTTTTTTGTGAAGAGTAATAACATAGCTGTGTAAAACAGGGACCTTGTAAACCCTGTTAAACAGGGATGAAATAAAATAAAGACATAATAAAATGAAACTATGCTTGTTTAGAACTTTTATTTTCTGATGAAATGGAAAAGCTGTCAAAAACATGTAAAAAATTAGGCACCATCATCTCTCAGCAATCAGTGTTTTTGAGCACTATTGTCTCCATCATTCACGAAAAATGGACTTTATTTAAAAATTGCTATTGATTTGACTGCGTTATCTATATTCTTTCAGATGATGGAGACTCTTATCATTGTAAGATTCACTTCTGAATCGGTCTCCTCTGATTAGTCGTAATATAAATAAATTGACCTTATTCCTCTAGGAGCAAAGCTTATCTCTTCCTTCCATCCAAACCTGTCAAAGCATGTTGGTCTTTGAGTCTTTTCCAAGAAGGAGTTCGTTGACCCCTCAGACATGTTGCAAACTTCAAAGCTGCACTTTGCTGTGGGTTGTTATATCTCTCACAAGAAGAACGCTATCTATCGCTCTGCTCACTTCAAAGGGAAAGGTTATATGTGCAGCAAATGCTTCCTGCCCACTGTTATTACCGAGGATTTCAGTTTGATGCAACATCCCCAAAGCCAAACTCTCTATTATTTTTATGATGTAAAATGACTCGAGTAATTATGGCTGGAAAATTGACTCAGCCCATTTCATTGTCTGTTTTGATACCAGAATTAATTAGAATGTTCAGTGAGTAAACTTCAAAGTCCTTGGGATTGCTTTTTATGAAAAACAGTAAATAAGTTTCTCAAAGAGATGAAAATCAAACGGTCACTTGGCATATGAATCCCCCTGGGGTCTGTCTAGAAATGCACCGGCTACCAATTATGTGACTTATGACTCATGCGTCTTAAATGGTACAACCACCATTATGCGAGAGAATGTATGCGAGAGAAGCACTTCATCCATAATCTGTCTCTTTATGTTCACAGGAGAGCATGCTGTAATACGTGAAGATGCGCCAGAGGTCGTGGCTCTTTAAATGGTTGGGAATCGGCATTGGCGTTCTTCTGCTCACCGCTGCTAGCTATTCTCAAGATTCAGATGGTAAGTTCTCCCTCACAAATTTTCCTGACTGTCTGGCATCTTCAATATTCCTGCTTTGGAGCGATCGAATTTAGATGATGATATATGTGTTTTCCAAAACTCATAAGATTGCTTTATAAACTGGTGAGCTGCCTCTGTAGGCACACTCCTGATGTTCCAGAAGGTAGGCAGCATGAATATGAAACATTTCAGAATGCATTGCAACAAGCTCAGTAAAAGAAATAAAATAAACATGGCACGCAATGTGAGAGAAATGTTGATTAGAAATATAAATAATTAAATACTGAAAAGTAGCAGTAAAATGTGATTCATTTCAGAGAGGCTCATTTTCCTATATTTGTGTGCCTGTGTATTTTTATGCTTATTAGAGTAAGTTGTTAGTTTAGTAATATGCTAATATTAAATTCTTGCATCAGCACCATGCTTCCGAAGTTCAGTTTGAGGAGTACATGGAAAAGTAGTTTACATATAAAAGTTTACATATGTAACATGAGAATTTTAAGGGCAGTTATGTTATTGTTTTTAAACAAGAATCATGCCTAATGAATTATGTATGTTTTTTTTTTTTTTTTTTTTGTAACTATAGGGTCTTTTGTGGATATGAAAACGTAGGTGGTGGAAATGACTTCCTTAGGCTAATTTTATAGCTGTCATTTTCATTTTTAATTCATTTTTAATTTCACAGCTACAATAGTTATGGTTACGACAGTTATAATTTGTGTTGATATAAATCATATTCACACTGTAAATGTTACAATCTTTTCATCACATTTAGATTGTCACAGTTTTAAATACGTAATGAATGATGTTCATTATGGATTTTCATATCTCAAGATTGAAAGTATGGGACGATGAAACAATGGGGGAAATCTGTCAATAAAAGTCACTTTAAAAGTTGCAAGATGATTCATGGTAAAAAAAAAAAAAGAAAATCCAGATTAATGTGACCTTCACATGATAAAATTAATTAGTAAGTACGTACGTACAGATAATAAGCAAGTAAATAGCTACCAATGATATACAAAAGTGTCCAAAATTTAAGAAACATGCTAAAAAAAAAAACATACTGTGTGTAACATTGTAACATTGTAACAGTTTGTGTGGGGGGGGATATAACCACCCCCAATAACCAAAACTAGCAAGTACAACCCCCACCAATATTTATGCCATGGTTAATGGAAACCTCGAATCAGGCTATTAATTAATTATTTGAATCGCGCCTTCGGCAATTTTATAAGCGCTAACTTTACTTACGAACCGAACGGAGCAGTTTGTCAGCACAATATGACTGAAGCGCAGTTCATGAGCAGCGTGCGAATCACCGTATACTCTGCGTGCGTTCACTCGAGACGTGTGATAAGATTTGCACGAGCCACTCCTATCGCAAAGCTGATGGTCAAATATGAGATCTATTTAAATTTTTTAGAGTAACAGCCACTTTAAAATGCTATGGAGAAAGTCGAACAGTAGCTAAAAAAAGGCAAATAAACTAAAAAGACTAATGAAAAGAGGAGAAAACCAGCACTAACATATATTAAAATCTTTTTAAACTAGGCCTACTCATGACCACCTTTACTAGAATTTATCACGTTTTATTGTAGGCTTATTTATTGTGTAAAACTGTGTCTAACTTGTAGAATTTATATTAGATAATCTGTTAAAGGAATAGATTTGTCCCTATAGATTTTTATTACTACTGTGCCATGTTGTAGCTATTGGTTCTAAATGTGCAGGCGGTTGTTTCTTCATAACAAATGCTATATTGATTAATTACAATGTTCAATGTTCAAAGCAAAATTACATCCTTGTATGTGAATATAACACAGGCATCAGCTGTTACAATGTTAGACACTGTTTGATTTTTTGCATCGTCACTGTATCATATGAATTGCTAGTAGGAAATGTTCACCACTGCAGAAACCATAATGACTTGGCATGGCAGTATGATAGATTCTAATTTCATGTAGGAAATTTGCACAGTAGACCCTCTTCTCACTCAATCTATGATGACGCATATCCTTTCACATTGGACACCACTGGAATTTACTGTATTTCCTTTGTGTTGCTTAGATTTGCGCTTCCTGGTGTTTTATCGATGTAGCACACTGATATGAAAGTGGAGAAATTCTATATATTGATCCTTCACCTGCAAAGAGTTGGAAACTGCTTTTTCATTCAGTCTTCAATTCAGTAATCTTTCTTTTATTTCTCTTGAACACACACTATGTATGTCATTTTTTGGGTACACAGATATTTTTTCCTCTTATCTATTATCTATTATATCGTGTTATTTTATTTATTTATTTTATATAGAAAATAAAATATGATTTTTTTAGGGAGAACTATTTTTCTCAGAACAGTAGTTTATAGTTACCATTGCCATCAAGCCCCAAAAATGACAGATGGGCACCATAAGGTAACATAAAACTGGCATAAATCATGTGTGAGCTATATTAACGTTTTTTTTTTTAGTCATAAAACTGCCTTGTATGGAAAATAGACCAACATTTTTGGGACCAATATCTTCCTCTCCAATGAGCTGTCGCCTCCAGAACTGCTAAATGAATCATTCTTTTGAGCTGGCTGTCAATGAATCGTTTGAATGATTCATTTTCATATTGAACTGATTTGTTCCTGATTCTGACTTAATTGTACAGTCTCTGTAGTTCTTAAGTTAAGATCTCACTGTAAGGGAAGATCACCAATAAATTTTGACTTCAGAAACATTAAGTGTTACAGACTATGTTTATGGTTCTTTTGGTGTTTATTTATCAGAAGCTTGTTAGCCTGTATAACTAAAATATATTGCCAAAAGTAGATGGACTCCTCCCTTAATGGTTTTGGAAGCTGTACAATGTTTGAAATTTTAATGCTGCACCAAGCAGTGATATTCTGGAGAATTATGGGCTGGCAACTTTGCCAAAGGGCCCTTTTTGGCCCTTTTCTTTTTGTGCCCAAAGTGTAGAAATGATCTACTCTTTGTCCTCACCAAAATGACAGGAGTAGCCAAACTCGAGCTGGAATTGGCTGTACAGTGTATTACGTCAACATCACTAAGCCATACATTTACCCTACAGTGAGTATGTCTGGGTTGAAGACAATTTGCATTTGACCTCCAGGTTTAATGAAGATAAAGGATATTCCAGACTGAATATTGATTTATTGGTTCCAATTGTAAATGGATCATTTAAAGGAAATTGTAGAGATATTTACCTCTTGCATTCGTATTTAGATACACTAATTCAGTCTCGGCAAATATGGCAATAGTTCAAGGTGAGATATGGAGCAGTGTGGTAGTTAAACCCATGTTTTGAATGCTTGAGGTTAATTGCATTGTATAAATTGTTAAAAAAAAAAAATTCCATTGAGAAAAATGCTTTTTAGAGCAGGTTATTTGCAGCTGCTAACAGCACCATGCTAAGCAGCTCAACCTTGACCTTTTGGTCCACTATGTTTTGATTCTTTTAGATTTTGCATGTTCTCTGGTGGATTCTTACCCCTGAGGACTTGAACTGAACAGCTGACGCTTCCTATATTGCAGTGTGGCTAACAGGCTAAAGTTGATAGTGGAGTTGGCCTCGTGTACTCTATTCTCATTTGAACCATGACCACTAGAGTTCGACAGTCCAGCTTCCCAAGTGCTTGCTCTCTCTCGCCCCTGAAGATTCAGATGTGCCCCCTCTGTTCAGGGACACGGTTCAGCCAGAGTAGGTCAGCTACGCATGGTGTCGACTGAATACTAACTAAGAACAAGGCCAAGATTCATTCCAAGAAATATAATCTCATCCATTTTTCATCAGGCTATACGAATTCGCAGCTCAGACATGCTTCATCGCTAAACATTTCAGTGGTCATTAGAATTTCAATAATGTTTCCCTTCAGGGACGCCACACGATGTGAGTCAACATGCTTATATTGTATCAGGTCAGAGCTGTTCATAATGCATAATATGCTGCAGACCCATTGGAGTTGAGAGATTTTTCAATGCAAAAGAGGTCAGTCTTCATATAAAGACTTAAAAGTAATTTAAAGTAAATTTGGCTTGTGGTTTAAAGTTATGGGATATGTAATGAGCAAAAACCAGCCCATTATTGTATGTGTGCCATCACTGCAGTGCTCTCCATATCGTCCTTCCAATCACTGCGTCCTGGAATGCAGTAAAACCCAGAATGGTTTCAGTTAAAATTAGAAAACACTTATTCAAACTTTTGTACTTTCTCATTCAAAACAAATTAAATTGATTGGAAGTTTTTGCTGAGCGTGCTTATCTTATAATCACAATTATTTTCTGCCGAGCACTGTGACTTAAGCACAAGTGCAGATTGATGTACAGGAGACGTGAAAAGGGCCGATCAGCAGACAGTAGTGAATGGCTCCCGGTGGGGACATCCATCCCACTCAGAAGGTAGAAGTTCAGATCTTTGACCTTAGCTGTGATGGATGTGTCCCGCTGGACAAGCAGCCATGTGCTGCAGTGTGTTGACGTGGATGTCATTCCCACATTGCACTGTCCTTTTATTGTTCTGGAGTTTCTTCAGAAACCCTGGGGCAGTAAAACCATTTACCAGAGAAACTCAGATTCCACAGCTCAGGGGCCACTTTTAGAAAATGCAAGGTGTCCAGGGGCCAGTGAATAAAATTACCTGGTAAAAATAAATAACACTAAATGGTCTATCAATCTGTTTGTCTGTCTGTCGTCTTTCTATCTTTGTCATATCTATCTATCTATCTATCTATCTATCTATCTATCTATCTATCATTGTTCTGTCATTCTGTATCTATCGTTATATCGTTCTATCTATCGTTATGTTGTTCTGTTTATCTTTCTATCTAACTATTGTTCTATCATTCTTTCTATAATTCTGAGTCTTTCAATCCACCCATCCATTGTTCTATCTATCTATCTATCTATCTATCTATCTGTCTATCTGTCTATCTGTCTATCGTTATGTTGCTCTGTCTATCTTTCTATCTAACTATTGTTCTATCATTCTTTCTATAATTATATGTGTCTGTCAGTCCATCCATCTATCTATCTATCTATCTATCTATCTATCTATCGTTATGTTGTTCTGTCTATCTTTCTATCTAACTATTGTTCTATCATTCTTTCTACAATTCTATGTGTCTGTCAGTCCATCCATCTATCTATCTATCTATCTATCTATCTATCTATCTATCTATCTATCTATCTATCTATCGTTATGTTGTTCTGTCTATCTTTCTATCTAACTATTGTTCTATCATTCTTTCTACAATTCTATGTGTCTGTCAGTCTATCATCTATCTATCTATCTATCTGTCTGTCTGTCTGTCTGTCTGTGTCTGTCTGTCTGTCTATGTCTGTCTGTCTGTCTGTCTGAATTGGAGAATAAACAATATATTTGCTTGAATAGTCTAGAACAGTGATCTCTCGTCTCTCATAATTGGGAAAATGATTTAGGAATCAGTCAATTTCTTTGTTAAATTGTCTGCTTTGCTGTCAAGCTTTTGACATTTGGGTGATATTTTCTTACATTTTTGCTGTTGAATGGAACGCACACACATTTCAACAAGTTTCACAAATGCCGCAAGCGGTCTGTCACTATGCACAAATCACCGATGACGGTATTTGCATATCCTAATTTTTTGCTTTACAATTATTATAAAGGGAATATGAATTGTGAAACATTTTGTAAAATAATCTGATTACACAACCACTTAAATGTAATTTAAATAGGCTAAACTGTAAGTTTTGCAGCCCAAGGAAGCTAAATGTTGCGGCATAACTAAACTAGACCACTCACGTTATGAATTATTGGGCCGCAGACAGATTTACTGATTTTAAAGGTTATATTATAATATATTATAAAGTGTTCTGGTTTGTCACGTCACAACGCTTACTTACTTAATTAATTAATTCTCAAAAGATGTCCAAATTGTTATGGGGAGATGAATTTGAGAATACCTGACATATACTGTTCGATTATCTTCTGTTTTCCATAATCTTCCATTACCATAATCTATTGACTTCCATAATCTTGAGATATGCATAGTTATTATGTTTAGGTTTAAAAGAGATTTATTGCTACACTATATATATAGAGCCATAAATTCCATAAAAATATCTTAAAATAATATTCCATACTACCTACTGTGCAACATTCACAACCCATACAAGATGAAGGGATTATTCATCTTCATACACTACAGATGAATTATCCATAATCACTTATTCAGACAGGTTACAGTCATACCAGTAGGTACACGCGTGTAATTTTCAAAAGTATTTAAGTGATTCAAGAGCAGGCATACATGTGTAATTACTTTTTACATCTATATGGCATCCGACATAAAAATAATGAATAATAGGCACTTTTCTTATGCAGCAAAATCCTTTGATTAGCATTAAACCTGGCCATGTGGTCAGAACAAATTTTAAAAGGAACACTACTGGATATGAAATGTAAAGTGTTTTAAATTTTAAGTGTTTCGTGTTTGCAGCACCCCCCCCCCGCAAAAGGAAAATTGTCATTCATTTTTGTTAAAATCAAACAGTTGCAGTGCATGCTGTCTGAGCTATGTACAGTAATTACAGTATCATGTTAGCTTCTCTAAGATGTTTCTTTAAAGAAAACCATCCGCGTCATTAAAAACTATTCCACCCAGTGGGTGTCATGTAACATGTATGATCATCAGTGAGATGATTCAATCAGCAATGAGTTGTTAACTTCTGTAATCACATCTTGAGTAATTTTTACAAAGGCGTCAGATCAGAGTAGTCTCAGATACTTCATGGAAGCTATTATGAACTTAGGCTTTGTGCATGTGCTTATGTAATAATGGTTCCCTTTCAGTCGGTCACTCCGAGTCACGTCGGTGACCGACGAATTGGGATATCGCTTCGATAGACGTATGTCGGAACTGACCGACAAATTGGGGATCGCTTAGAGAGACCAATCTACTTCGAGTGTAAACTAAACGAGCCAATGCACATTGGCATGCAATTATTGCATCCAGCTGCCACTGATCACAGCGTGAGTATAATAAGGCAGCAGGTGCAATGCATACCAGCTTTTCGCGGAGTCCCGTTGCCGCGATCTGGGGCTCATTCTGGTGGACAGGCGAGAACCACTTCCGGCAGTAGCACGGGCGGTTTGAGGGTTACAGTGATGGCAAACCCCGCAGGGAACCAACCCTCTGGGGACCATCACTCCTCTTGCACCTCCGATCCAGTGGAGCGACCCACGGAACGTGCTGGGCCTTCTTTAAAGAGCGTACCAGCGGTATCCAGTGGACCTCCCCCCGACCAGATGTCGATCTCAGCATCGGAGGGAGAGCTGTCCGATGAAGAATCGGCCGCGCTGCCGCCCTCCGGGACGGTGGCAAACCTGAATCGGATCCGGAGATGACAGCTATGCTTTCCCGGGACCCGAAAGGGTCGGGCTCGAGTGGAAACCTCCACCGTGTCCCGAGCCCTCAAGGCTGGATAATTGGTTTCTCGGGGTGGCTTGCGCTGGTTCTCTGCCTTTCTTCCCGGTGCCTTTCTTCCCGGAGGTGAGGTCGTGGACGGC
>NW_015548217.1:4002989-4003649 GCF_001515605.1 Sinocyclocheilus anshuiensis | reverse complement strand
GATATGTGGAGTTTCTGTGCAAGAGCGCCCTCCGGCTTCCAGTATGAATTAAACAGTCTTTACATTACGTGTGTAAACCTATACAGTCTATGGTGTAAACTCATTAACCTCTTAAGACCCGGCAAAATATCTGAGGAACAAATGTGTATTTTTTGATGTCATTACATTGTTTAGAGCATTAAAAAAAAGTAAAAAAAAATATATTTCATTCATAAGTTATGCTACGTCCTTGGTAGAGGACATCGGGACTCAATTTATTAAAAAAAAAATAAAAAGACATGAATGGACATGCATAGGCAAAAACTATTTATTTTTTTTAAATCACCAATACATTTTTAGTTTTCAGGATTTTTTTTTTACCAAACTCTGTATAAAGATGATTCTATAACATATAACTATGTTATAACAGAATGATTTGATATACCATTTTTCTTTCTGCAAAATGTGTGTAAAATGGCCATAAACGGGTTTTCTCATTATATACAGGCGACCCAGAGATGGAGGGATCTGCTCTTCGGGAGACGGTGAATGCACCACTCCCTCCCCCGGAGGAGGGCCGGGTAGAGAATCTTTTGTTTCATTTTTTTCCCGCCGTTGGCCTCAAGGCCGACGGTACCCAAATTCTCGACAAAAGAGCAGTTTCCTTTATCTCTGAGTCCC
>NW_015548217.1:4001668-4001844 GCF_001515605.1 Sinocyclocheilus anshuiensis | reverse complement strand
CCCTCACCACCCTCGATGGTGGGGCAGCTAGGGGGTTACAAGGGTCCCCCCGGTGGAGCGGTCGGTTGCGATGCAGTTTTGTCCTAATACACAACAGCCTGTTGGCTGTTGGGCCTTCGGGTCAACTGGGAAAAGAGCAAACTCTCCCCGACGCAGAGGATCTCTGTATGGAGTTG
>NW_015548217.1:4001264-4001503 GCF_001515605.1 Sinocyclocheilus anshuiensis | reverse complement strand
TGCTGTGGTCTACACGGATGCCTCCACCACCGGGTGGGGTGCCACTTACAATGGGCATGCAGTCTCAGGGGTTTGGACGGGCTCGCAGCTGCATTGGCACATCAATTGCCTAGAGTTGTTGGCAGTACGCCTTGCCTTGAACCATCTCAAAGGGCGCTTACGACGCAAGCACGTACTGGTCCGAACGGACAACACAGCGACCGTTGCGTACATCAACCGACAAGGTGGTCTGCGCTCCT
>NW_015548217.1:3974887-4001139 GCF_001515605.1 Sinocyclocheilus anshuiensis | reverse complement strand
GCGGTCTACGCTCCCGTCGCATGTCGCAACTCGCCCGCCATCTCCTCCTTTGGAGTCAGAAGCATCTGAGGTCGCTTCATGCTGTTCACATTCCTGGGCTGCTCAACCGGGCAGCCGACGAACTGTCCCGAGCTGCGCTCCCGGGAGAATGGCGACTCCATCCCCAGACGGGCCAGCTGTTTTGGAGATGTTTCGGAGCCGCTCAGGTAGACCTGCTTGCCTCTCCAGAAACCTCTCACTGCCAGTTGTTCTACTTCCTGACCGAGGGAACACTCTGCACGGACGCACTGGCACACAGCTGGCTGTCTCCCTCCACCCTTAAAGTCTATGTCGCTGCGATTGCAGCATGACCATGACCCTGTGGAAGGGAAGTCGGTAGGGAAGTATGACCTGGTCATCAGGTTCCTTAGGGGGGCGAGAAGGCTAAATCCTCCACGGCCCCCCTCTATACCCTCTTGGGACCTGACTTTAGTGCTCACAGCACTACAGCAGGGTCCATTTGAGCCTTTTCAGACAGTCAAGCTGAAGTTTCTGTCAATGAAAACTCTGCTCCTGCTTGCACTGGCCTCCATCAAGAGAGTAGGGGACCTGCACGCATTTTCTGTCGACGATTCGTGCCTAGAGTTTGACTGACTCGGCTGACTCCCAGGTAATCCTGAGGCCCCGGCCCGGCTACGTGCCCAAGGTTCCCACTACACCCTTCAAACTCAACTAGAAGTGTTGCATCCTCCTGGGCGCTGGCTCGTGGTGCCTCGCTGACAGATATTTGTAGGGCTGCGGGCTGGGCGACCCCCAACACGTTCGCTAGATTCTATAGCCTCCGTTTGGAGCCGGTATCCTCCTGTGTTCTCACCTCAAACGGGTAGTGGCGCCGAGAGGCCCCGGTTAGTGTCGGCTTGCTAAAACTGCTCCAGAGTGTCCTACAGTAGACCCTGTTGAGATCCTCCGTCACCTTCGGCAGCGGACGAGGCGGAACGTCTGGCGCTGGGCCTTCACGATGAATCCGCCGGAACTGTGGAAGGCTGGGTTCCATATTGAGACCTAAGCGGTTCTCGTATGTGTATAGCCATAGAGCCCGTGTTTCCTTCTGCCTTTCCAAGAGGGTTACAATCACCTCCAGTTCTCCATATACACCTAAGCGGATGCTATATGTGTATTTGCTTCCGAAAACTCCTTCGGGAAGGATGGGGCTTCCGCAGCGTCCCTGTTCCAAGTGGAGCAGGTACGTTTTCCCAGTGTTATCCAATCTCACTCAGTAAGGTAGTGCTTTGAAAAATGGTGAGTGGAACTACTTGTCCCGAGCCCTGGCCTACACCAGATAGGGGCGCAGGCGGCTCGCACAGGGCACTGGAAGGGGCAGCACCATGGCGCTTTGGTAGGGATCCCAATTCGTCGGTCACCGACGTGACTTGGATTGACCGAGTGAAAGGGAACGTCTCGGTTACGTATGATAACCCTCGTTCCCTGAAGGAGGGAACGGAGACGTCACGTCCCGTCGCCACGGTTGCTGTACCACCGCTGAGCGGCCGGGTCGCTGGCTCGGCTCCTCAGCGAAAACCTGGTATGCATTGCACCTGCTGCCTTATTATACTCACGCTGTGATCAGTGGCAGCTGTATGCAATAATTGCATGCCAATGTGCATTGGCTCGTTTAGTTTACACTCGAAGTAGATTGGTCTATCGAAGCGATATTCCAATTCGTCGGTCACCGACGTGACGTCTCCGTTCCCTCCTTCAGGGAACGAGGGTTACCATACGTAACTGAGACGTTTTTTACATTTTATACAGCAGAAGGGAGAAATTGCAAATATAGTGTTTAGTTTAGATATTGAGGTAGATTCTACGTCTGTTTGTACTGATTAAAGCAAAAACTACAATAAAACAAATAAAAAATAAATAAATAAATTATTTAAATGAAAATATTACTTAGTCCCCAGGCACTCAGGCAATCTTTAGAGAACAATTCAGAGGTTGATAATCTTTGTGTCACAAATATAAAAAATAAAAACATACCAAAAAATTATGATAAACCTTAGTGGGCAACCAACATTTTTTAAACGTTCACGTTCTGGATTTGTGGCTCTTCAGAGATCTGTTTCCTTCCTGTGTGCTTGCTTGTTGCCGAGTATTGATTTCTTCTGTGATTACTCTCATTGGCTCCTCTCCAAGCTTTCAGAGGTATGTTATCTTATCTAAGGCATTCGTAAGACCGACCCTCAGAGTCTCACTTTTACACCCTTGATTTTGCTGTGAAATCTGGTACCATACTTTTAAAGAACACTTCTTTTTTCCTTCATATAATCACCCTTATATTAATCCAGCATGACTTATGTTTTGTGTGGAACGCAAGAAGATATTATACAGAATGGTCACACTTCTCTTTTTCTTTCTCATTTCTCATTTAATTTTTCTCATTTCTACACTGAAGGTAGAAATGGGGGAACTAAACTCCAAAAATGACAAAATATTAATTTAATGATGACTAAAATTTGGTTTGATACTCAAACAAAGCAAAGACTTAAAATAATGGGAATGATTATTTCAGAAACATGTAGTATAGTGCACAAGTTGTATGGACCAGTGTCATTTTATGGCGCTTTTCCACTGCATGGTACGGCACGGTACGGCTCGGCCCACTCTAAAGCGGTACTGAACTGCAGTGGAAACGCAAACCGTGCCGAGCCGAACCGTGCCGTGCCGTACTGAGCCGTACCGAGCCGAGTCGTACCACGCAGTGGAAAAGCGCCATTAGTATCATCAGTGTATTATTTTTTATTAGTATTTAATTTTTTTTTTCTATTTTCCATTTTATTTTATCAGTAATTTTATAGTAATAAATTTAAGTATTTAAGTTTTCTATATAGTTTTTTATAGGTTCATATAGTTCCAAACTCGTATTTGTTGAGTAAATGATCACAATTTTTAATTCTGGGAGAACTATGCCTTTAAGAAAGTCATAATTGTTTTCTAACTTCAGAGACTACAGAATCTCTATGCTGTGGTAGAGTTCTCACCTCTGCTGAAGCTGAGAGAAATTTAGGTCACCTCTAGGTTAAAAGAAACTAAGAAAATAAAAGCTTATTACCCTTTTTTTGTGGTCTGGGGTGCTATTTGGAAAACCATTTGTTCTAAGTTCATCAATGGTAATAACTCTGCCTCTGCCTGAGTCATGGTTTTCCTTTGCTTAGTATAAAAGGGGCCCCACAGCCATGAATCTTTAATGGCGACACCAGATATTTGGTCTTTCCTTTGAAACCCTGCTCACCATCATAAGTCCAGTTGCTAAGAGAGCCCGACTTGCCTCGGTTTAATGTGTCAGCACTTCTGATGTTACGTAAAGCCACACAAATGATATCAATCTCTAATTCATGAGCGGCAGGCCAGAGACAGGCCTTGGAGACGCAAGCACAGATGCAAACGGCCGTCGTCATAACATAGAAACCCAATCCTGAGAACTTTTACTGTAGACTTGACCTTAATTTGCACTTCAGACTATTAACCTTTGCGTAACAGGACAATTAATTACCCTCGCTTTGTATAGCGCCCTCAAAGAAATCCCATTTTGTTCATAATGATCCAATGATTCATTCACTGATCTGTGTTGCAGAATTCATGGTGTCGATTTTGTGTGATTTATATTCTGCTGTCGTCTTCTCATAACTTGCCATTAATTTTTGGATAAAGGTGCCAGGGAGGAGAAAAGCCAGCGGGTTGAGACCGGATTCCTCCTGCTAACAACAGCAACCACTGGCAGTCGTAGATCTCGTCTTGCCCACCGTGAAGGAGCATGTTAATCAAATCAGTCACTCAAGGACTGCAGCGTAGCACTGTCTCATTGCTTGCCACTGTAAATCAAGAGAGCGGATAGTCAGTTCCTGCAACGCTGGGGTAAAATACAGCACACAGGATATAAGCAAAATGCAGGTCAACATTGAAGCTAAAAGCAAAATTAGTTTGATTACGTTTAACATTGGGTGCAAAGGGAAACTCAGACGATTAGAAGTTTTGAATATGGTAGATACCTTCTAAAAATCTGGTTGCTTTCTCTGTTAAAAAGCAGTCCATTTTTTCTTGTTTTATAGTTATTTTGCAGCTTCTTTTGACAGTGAAATGTCAAAGTATGGTTTTTCATGTAATATCAAGATGCAACATGTCTGTAGAACATTTGCTAATGGCAAGGCCATGGCTCTGTGACAATCATGTCTTTGTTGTTCTGCTGATGCAGAAATTGCATCAGACTCAAACTGTTTTGCGATCTACTTACATTGGTTTTAACAAATGGGACTTGTTTACAATCATTATCCTTGTCGGTCCTGAAACAAAATTACCTTAACCAATTGGGGGTTGGGGTGTGAAGAATTCTCATCAATCTGTCAGTTGATTTTAGAGTTAATGGTTAAGGTTGGGGGTTGGGATAGGAGTATATTTGTATCCAGCTGATTTTCATCAGGGTTTGAAGAACATTGTTATTGTCCCTGTGCTTGTAGACTGAAATGGTTAAGGGTACACTGCAAAAAATGACCGTGAATTTAACAGTAAATGACTGTAAAAATGCTACAGTAAAAACCTGTTAAATGGTTAACGGTAAATTCCCCTACCATATACGGTGAAAAACTGTATTGGACATTACATGTAATTTTACGGTAGTATACCGTTTTTGGAAGTGAAAAAGACCGTATAATTTACAGTGAATAACCGTAAACTGACATTCCCAGAATTCCCTGCGTTACATTTCAAATTTGATGTGTTTTTGTTTTTTTAATAACTATGTTTCTTCTTAGTTTTCTCTTATCCGTTTTGTATATTTGGGTTGTATGTTACACCTAATGTTGTTAAATTAATGTTTATTTCATTATTTCAGTTTCATGTGTGTTACCGTGATGGTGTTTAGTGTTTGTGTGAATGAGACTGTGCACCTTCTATATATATTATTATTTAAAAGCTGCTTGTGATGGGCTTTTGTTCATCATGTGACTTTCTCATCACCACCTGCATTTGGTGGTTATCAGTGTATTACAAAGGTACAAAACAGATTTCAGTACTTCAATAGGTTGGTATATTAACATTATATCAGTTAATGAAATTACGGTATTTAACTGTAAATTTAAGTTAAATCCTTAAAACCTAAAATGTTGCTACCGTATTTTTTTATAGTAAAATTCCAGCAACCACAGCTGCCGTTTTTTTACTGTAAATTTTACAGATTTGTTTTTTTTTTACAGTGTATGGTTGGGGCTCTTGTCAACCAGAGTTTAGGGCTGGGGTTGGGATTCAAAAATTATCATAATATCCATCAAATGTTTAGACTTTTTAGGTTTAGTGAAGACATGTATGATTTAAGGATATTTTTAATTGACAGGAGTGCTCTACCAGGACAAAAAGAGATACAGATCTAGGTGCATTTTGTCCTAATTGGCAAAATCACTTTGATTTCCAGCTATTGTACTTTGTAACCATGATTTTGCCAAGTAGGACATTCATGGATCAACATTTTAGTTGGTATTGTAATTAAATAATGTAGAACCAGTGGGGATCGGGATTGAAATGTTTGAAAAAAAGTCTTGATTCATTGATATTATGCACCGTAATCATAATTTGTGTGAAGTGGAAAAAAAGTTGTTGGTGTTTTACTGCCACTAGTGTTAATGTCAACTGGAAACTGCTGTGAATTATATGCATTTGCAAGTTTTTGCAAAAATGTAGGTAGAGGTATGTTTTTCCAAAGAGCTATGTTGCTTTTAGGGGTTGTTAATTTTTAGGAGTGAGTTTAGGATAATATATGTTTGACAGGAATGTTATCCAAAACCGTTTGTGGTCTGCTTGCTTTGATTTTGCCTAAAGCAATGTCCTCATTGGTGTTCATTTTCAACATCATTTCTTTCAACCAGTCAGTTTTCAGGGTTAAGTTAGGGTGTTTTATTACCTCATAATTTCCATTTGATTTTAATGGTAGTTAATGGTTAAAGGTAGACTTATAACTATATTTGTTTGACAGGAATGTTCTTCCAGTAACATTTCCTACTTTTGCAAATTCACGGTCATCTTGAGAACCACCAGAAAATAAATGTACTTGAGTGAACACCACTTGCTAGTAACACTGCTTGTCTTCTGAATTTTTCCATGTATATGTCTCTTTCTGTTTGGTTATTTCCTCTGTCTTATCTCACAAGCATCGGAGGAAAATTTGATTTTGTGCTTCTATTTTCTTCTGTCTCTCCCCACCTCTCTGTCACTCCATCGTTCTCCTGCTCTCTGCCAATGACACTATCTATGACTCCAGACTGGCAGTATGAGGGTAAGATGATGTATTTAATCTTTCTGTTTCTCTTTTGTTCTCTCATCGGGCATGAGAGCACAACTCTATTAACCCTTTGCAACCCCAGTGGTAACAGCTCTCTCTGTACACATAAAGAAGTCATTTTGTAAATCTATCTTTGACTTGTGGCCCCTCGGTGCCAGCAGTGGATAGGTTACAGTACTCGTAGATCCTTTTTTTATGTGCACGTTGTGTGACTTAATGTGAGCTGAAATTGAAATGTCTTGTTTAGTATGAGTTACGTTGCAGTCTAGACTTGATGAAATTCTGATGTCTCTTTTTTTTCTGTTCCTTTTTTCCATACATTCTGTGTCCTTGCTTTTCAGAGTGCAAGCTCTCCAGAACAGGCCCGCCTGCAACCATTGTAGCCATAGATGAGGAGAGTCCAAATGGTAGGTCTATATTGTTGGTTTCTTTTTTATCCACATTTCATTAAATTAAAATGAGGGAGAGTCTTTTGAAAGAATATGGTCAGAATTCAGAACAGCACTTGAGTTTAATCATGCAATTCAAGTCTGCTTTGTTTTGGTTTAGCTTAGATTAACTTTAAAAATATGAGGTGGACAGTTTGCTAAAAATGAATTGTGCTTGCTTAGTGCAACATTTACTGGCACAGTTTTTGCTGTTTTGGTGCTGATTCACTAAAGGAATTATGGCAAAAAAGTAACAGCACAAATGTGTCCATAAAATGCATGCTGAATGCAATTTGCGTTTTGCAGTTCCCAATTTTGCAGGTATGTTGCTAGTTGCTTAGAGTGCTTAGTTGTGAGCATTCTTGTTCACAAGCTCACGATTTGATTTGAATTGATTCTGATTTTGTTTAATTCAATTATGATTCATTTGAGTATATTGAGTTCAAGTTTTGTTAAGAACAAGCTGAACTGAACTGATCTGAATAATGACATGATTGTCGACTGAATTTAATTCGTTCATTATTAATGAATTTTGCGACATGGTCATTGTTGCAACTAAAATTAATCAACAATGAATTGACTCAAGCTGATTAATGATTCTATTGTCTTTTGCTTATTGCTCATTTGAAGTTCTTTCAGAATGAATGAACTTTACACAGTTACTGAACTGAACTGAACCAACATTAAACTGACTGATGCTGAATAATGACACTATTGTCTTGCTATAGCTGCTTTATAGTAGAATTTTGGATTTGCCTCATTTTTAAAGTTTGCATTATCGATTTTTGATCCTGTTCAATATTGTGAAGCTGTTTTGAAAATCTCTATTGTATAAAAAAATGAAGGCGACTTGACTTGTATTATATTTCATCACTGGTAGAAATTTGATATTGATTCAGTAACTGCTCTGACAGATTAAGTGAGTTCAGTGAAGCCTTCAGCAGACTGAAATGTAACTCCTGAGTTTGAGTCTTGATTGGTGTGATTGGTCTTGAGATAAAGGACATGCTCAAAAGGGTCAATTGTGTATGTGAATCAGACAACACTGGTTGTGTTAAAGGGGTCATATGATGCTATTTCAAGTTTTCCTTTCTCTTCGGAGTTTTACAAGCTGTTCCTGCATAGATAAGATCCTTAATGTTGCAAAGACTAAAGTCTCAAACCCAAAGAGATATTCTTTATAAAAGTTAAAACTCGTCCACGCCCTCCTAAAACACCTCGTTTAAACACGCCCCCACATGTCTACGTCACTGTGTGGGAAGATTTGCATATCACCGCCCAAATGTTCACGCAAAGAAAGAAGGAGTAACTTTGATTATCGCTGTAGTATTGTTGCCGCCGCCGCCATGTCGTGGAGATGCTGTGTGTTTCGTTGTGAAAGCGAAACTACATTGTTTGGCCTTCCAAAAGAGGCCACAACTAGAAATCAGGGGTTAAGTTAAGGACAGTCTGGCGATTCTGACTCACAGCCTGTAAGTACGTTTTCACATTTAAATAATTTGCCACTGACGATTCAAATGCGAGTTTTGAGCAGTGTAGAGTAGCGCTTGTTGTTTGTCATTTCTCCGATCACAAATGCAGACATGGTTTTATGTTTACGCAGCGCGATACGCAACGCAACACGTACTAACACAGTATAAGTCATTATAATTAGTAATTATGTCCCCACTGGATGCAACAAATGCCTCGTTTGTAATGGGTTTTATTGGTTTTGTCTTGTCGTGCCGGGGAACGGAATCACAATATGGTGAGGGGCGTAACATTCCCGTCACACGCTTGAGGTATTCGGCCAATCACAATGCACTGGATAGCTGGCCAATCAGCGTACACCTCGCTTTTCAGAACGATGAGCTATGTAAAAATCGACGAGTTTCAGAAAGCTGGGGCATAGAGGAGCAACAATAATGTACAGTATGTGGAAAACAATGTGTTTTTTTAACCTTATACCGCATAAACACATTGCATTACACCAAATACACAAAATAATGTTCTTTTTAGCAACGTCATATGACCCCTTTAAATATTTTTGATCCTCTAAAAAGAACTGGTTCATAAGAGTCATTTGTTTGAGATTCAGGTTGCATTGACCATGCAAGTATAAAAAGATATGTTTTCTTGCCATCATTTTATGGTAATGATCTTAATTTACACGTAAAAGAGGTGTGTTTGTGCTCAATGACAAATTACTTACTGTACCATGAATATGTAAATTGCTGTCTCAGAGCAGTCATTACGTGGTTAAACTGGACTGTGGGTAGTTAGTTAATAAGAGGCAGATTGAAATACAGCGTACAAAAGTGCCGCAGCTCTCCTGTGTGATGTCCTTCACTGTGTGCTAATTGACAGTGATGGATGTGAACAGATTTGCTCAAATCAATTGGAGAACATTTTTGGACAAAACGATGTGTATGTTGCACTGATGAACGCCATTTTTGTTCTTCACACTTACCTTAGACCTCCCATGGTGCACCTTACCAGGGTGCAGATGCACAGATGGTGTACAGTATGCTGCTACTTTGATGGGCCTTTTCAAGTACTGTCTTTTCATCCTCTCTTCATCTGCTTTCTGTATCTGTGTGCTCAAATACCGTGGTGCTATAAGAAGGCTTTACGAGAAAGTTGACAGCTGCATTTGCCTTTGAACATAATTGGAACAGGTTACAGGTGTGAAAGAGGGTCAACACTTCTGCTGACCCACTAGCCAAAAAAAAAACTTTTAGAGAACCATTCGTTTATTGCGGTACCCATATAACTTTTGCAACCAAATGTAATTTTAATTAAGCAGGAAGCACAATTTTTGCTCATAAATTGCTAGTAAATTTCACAAACAATTGTAAATAAACAGCCATTAACACATTAAATTAAACATTACATTTTGAAGTAGGGAAACTGAAATAGCATTTTCTTGTAAAAAGTATTCCAAAAATCTCGATAAAAAAGAGCATTTTTATTTCATGATTTAACATGTAATGATACCATACTTTAGCATATTTAAAAGTTATATTTTGGTATTCAAAGTGGTACTAGCCTTTGGATTGAGCTCTTTAAGTTTCTATATTTGTAGTGCAGAAAGTGTTATACATTTGACAGTTTTTGTCTGTATTTTTCAGTGTTTGGAGATTATCTTAGCGTACAATTTGATTTTAGTATGAGCAAATCTCTTCTCTCTGTTTGTCTTCAATCCCACATCACTGCAGAAATGGATGAAATAGTTGAGCGTTTGTCTAGAAATTTGAGAAGTGTTTGCTTGGTCAAATTAAGGAAAATCACTTATCTTTGGCTTATTTCAGTGCTTCTATAAGTTGGCATGATTTGTAGTAATCTCTTCGTTTGCAATTTACCTTGAAAGTTCTCTCCTACAGCTGTGAATCTCTATGCAATTATTAGAGTAAAGAGTAATCATATTCATCCAAGAGTATTATCCTCCTTAATGTATGCAATGAGATGCTGCCTTTACCTCAAATTACAGATAATGTGCTGTTTTTCTCCATTTTCACTCATTTTATCCTCCCGTCTCTGAGATCCACACATTATTTTTAAAACCCCTTGAAAGCTATGCCACATAAAGGATCATCATTTTGGCTAAAAAATGTGTCAACTTTGGAAAGCTCAAACTGTAATCAAAGTTGTCACAGGGAAATAGTGATAATGTTTGCTCTAAGGAGACATATCTTTCTCTCGCTTTCCTTCTTTCTGTCTTTTGTTTAAAGCACTTAGTCGCACTTTACAATACATGTATAATACATTATAATTACATGGATAAGTACTGAGTAAAAATATTAAACAGCGATGTTACTCAGGATGGTCAAGATGGCCAATTAGTAATTTAATAACTGGCAAAATGATTGCTGACGTTGACTAGTTTTGGAGTTTTTAAACTGATGGCTGTAATGGTGGTACATCTCTACTGTGATGTGACGCTGTCTCTCTCTCTCTCTCTCGCTCTCACACACACACACACACATGCACACGCGCGCAAACACACACACACACACACGATGCGCAAAACTCCGCATTTGAACAGTCAATAGCAAATACTTAAACTAGTAACAAAACATACTTACAGTCGCTGATTCAGAAGCGCCAGATTGTCATAGCAAAGTCAGAATTACCTCCTCTCCTAGGTTCACGAAACGGTCGTCCATAAAATGCATTGCTGTTCTGTTGTAAGTGATCTTAAAGATTCCTAAATGCATCTACTTTCGGAAGGCAAAATAAAGTGCTTTTGCTTTCGCCTAGAAACACACAGCGTCTCCCTGACATGGCTGCTTCAACACTAACTGCGGTTACTGAAACCACGCCTTCTTTCTTTGCGTGCACATTTGGGCGCATTATGCAAATATTCCCACATAGTGACCTAGATATGTGGGGGCGTGTTAGAACGAGCCGTTTTAGGGGGGTGTGGCAGAGTCTTAACTTTGATAAAGAATATCTCTTTGGTTTTGAGACTTTAGTCTTTGCAACTTCAGGGATCTTATCTATGCACAATCAGCTTGTAACACTCCAAAGAGAAAGGAAAACTTGAAATCGCATCATATGACCCCTTTAAAGGGAATACATTTAAAAAGAAAGCAACTTAAGCATGCTTTTGATTTCTGTCTCTCGAAGGGCTGCATGTTCTCAGTTTTTTTTTTCATTCTTGGTTAATGTCAATTTTTTTAGTTGTTGGCCATTGGGTTGGATCTCCATGAGTCTATCGTTTTAAAAATAGGTACATTTTTAAACATGCACTTTGCGAGTATAGCCTGCATTCTGTTCCATTTTGTTGTGCTTTGTCCAGAATACAAGAGCTATGCAGGGTCTGAGACCAAATAGCTGTTCAGACGACTTAAATATATAAAAACATGTTAAAAAATCCGTTTTTACAAGCATCATGAATTATTAATTCTCTACTTTCATGGGGAGTCACGCCATTTTACAACCTGAACTAACCTTTTATTTATTTATTGCATGTTGGTGAATTTGATTTAGCAGTCAAAAGTTTATTTTTTTTCTTTTAAATCAAGTTTCTTCAAAGGGCCTCAAAGGAAAATATCTTATCATAGAAGAGGTGTATTCAAGTCATTGTGTGTATGAATTGCATTTTTAATGTATATTTAAAAAAAGTAATTTGGAAAAAAAAATTAACAAATTAAATATCACTAGTGTGGGTGTTAGTCAGTTTGACTTTTAAATATTGATTTTAGATTTATTACACCTAAGAATGACTAATTTTAGCCTGTGAGATTTCAAGCACTATAATAATCATCTCTCAGGTTGTTGCTTTGATGGTATTCATTTATGAATGACATATCTGTGAATTGTGTATAAAACTACTCATATACTACCAGTTTCGATCAAAATATGCAAAATCTGCTATGCCCCTGTAACTGCTGAGTAATGCATTTAAATGGAATAAGTGACTTTTCCAGTGGTAGGAAACAAATCAACCTGTAACCTCAAGGATGGTTTCATTTAGCACTTGTCTCAGCAATTTCTTCAAATGGCTGGAGTTATGATACTGAAAAGACTTTAATTTTGCTGAAAAAAAAAGAAACAATTACATGAGGAGCCTCTCAGCATTGTTTACTCCTGTAAGGCACTGAAGACCATTACACAATGATCATTATTACATTAGCACCTCATTACCGTTCTTGTGCTCCTCTTTGTACAGTGAATGTTATGTATCGGGTGTTAGGACCCTGATGTTGATCGAGCGGACATTGGAGGTTACCGCATGGGTTGCAGGATAGATTAACTGTCAGACCTCAATAAAGTTGGTGGCTCAATGAGTGACCAAGCCAAACCCGGTTTAGCACTGAAAGTTCCCTTTGAGTGTCCACAATAGTGGAGAAGACAAAGGTGGAAAGTTTGGATTGGTAGGTAATTATGGCTACATTTAAGTGAAGACTATTGATCTAGGCTAGATAGTCTAAAAAAAGTTTGGGATTTTGGTGTTAGGGTAGAAGTGTTGGAGGCTTTAACAACGGGGAAGTTGTGGCCTAATGGTTAGAGAGTCGGACTCGTAACCCAAAGGTTGTGGATTCGAGTCTCGTACCGGCAGGGATTGTAGGTGGGGGGAGTGAATGTACAGCGCTCTCTTCCACCTTCAATACCACGACTGAGGTGCCCTTGAGCAAGGCACCGAACCCTCAACTGCTCCCCGGGCAGTGACTGCCGCAGCATAAATGGCTGCCCACTGCTCCGGGTGTGTGTTCACGGTGTGTGTGTGTTCACTGCTGTGTGTGCACTTTGGATGGGATAAATGCAGAGCACTAATTCCGAGTATGGGTCACCATACTTGGCCACATGTCACTTCACTTCACTTTAGGGGACTCTTGAGAGTAAGCTGACCTGTTGTTTGGCTGCAAGGATAAAGGGTGGAAGGGCATCCATTTATATCATGACTTTCGACATGCCTTGCATAAACTCATCATCTTCATCTGACCGTGCTCTCCTCTGGCTCTTGTTAAATGTCCCGTGTGCTCTCTGTTCATCCTCTCTGAGTCCAATTAGAGCCACAAAACTGACCGAAGTGACCCCTGCTTGATGATTAGATTTGCTCGTACTTGAGCCAACTCTGTCAATTAGTAGGCTGCATTTGATCTGAGTTATTAGTTTTGTCTTCGTCTTTGAATTAGGACCAGAATCCATTTCTGTCTTTGAGGCTGAGACCTACTGAGCTGACCATATTTGTCTCAACCATCAACTGTTCAGGAGGTCTTCCAACCCAGGCTCAGTGTAAACGTCTCAGGTTACGCATGTAACCATGGTTCCTCGAGGGAACGAGAAAGTATGGCCCCGAGACGCAGCGTCTCGTTCCCTTGAGGAACCATGGTTACATGTGTAACCTGAGACGTTCCTCTTCAGGAACTCGAGCTGCGTCGCAGGACGCTTTGGAAACGAGTATGCCCACGCCGCCAGACTTTCAAATCTTCGCCTAGTGTGGAAGCCTGCACAGCTAGGGCGAGAGAACAGAAGAGCCAGGAGTGGCCCGCATGTCTAAGCCATAGACAAAGGTTAGGGGTGTGGACCATCCCGCAGCGTCGCAGATGTCCTGCATCGAGACACCTGCCAAGAAGGCCTTGGAGGCAGCCACACTTCTAGTAGAATGAGCCTTGACCCCTAGGCGAAGGGAGATCAGAAGACTCATAAGCGATAGAAATGGCATCTACTATCCACCGACTGAGGGTCTGTTTTGTAGCTGGAAGACCTCTCTTAGGGGGACCATAGCACACAAGCAGTTGGTCCAGCCTTCTCCACAGGGCAGCTCTGTGGACGTATGCGTCCAGTGCTCACACTGGACACATACAGTTAAGCTTCTGCTGGTCTGACTTCCTGAAGGGAGCCGGAGGCCTTTGCCTCAGCGCACTGCGGAGGAAATGTGTAACTCTCCAGAGAGGAAGAGAGGTAAACTCGTGCTCTCACTCGAGAAAATGTATTCATTTTTTTTTATCCGAAGTGCCCCTGTATATCTAACTTCTCATAGTCAGATAAATACTTCATTTTATTCCTCAGAATTAAATGCAGTCAAACAACCAGAGGAGTAAATACGGTCTGGTGAGTAAGATTCACATCAAAAACCAGATGTAATATAAGCCTTGCCTCGGCAGCGCGCGAGCTGCTCAATCACACAAACAACATCAATCTCCTCCGAGAAAGATGGCTGCATCAGCAAGCTCTCACTCAGAGGGGGAAGAACCGCAGCGCGGGCTTCCAAGCCTCGAGAACGAGCTCTAGATCTAGGTTACACGGGTGGAGATAGGACGAGCCATCTCCAACCCGTCCACCAGATCATGTGCGATCCCCACAATCTCAGCCGCCGCCGTGCCTCAGCAGCAGCGGGACTGCAATCGCAAGATCACAGGCACAAACACACTCCTCGGAGCGTGCCCGGCGAGAGTGGAGCACTTAACAGCGGGAAAAGCACAATCCGCCGCCCCCCATTAATGCTGCTCATTAAAATATCAGGCATAATATGCTTGTGTAACTGATGTTTGTGCAACTGGCGAGCTCTTTGACGGCCTCCGTATCAATCTCCTTGGAGAAAAACAGGCGGAGCGTCGCGCCCTCTCCCCAGGGGGGAAGTACCGCAGTGCGGGCTTCCGAAACCCCGAGAGCCAGCGCCGGATCTGTTGGTTAAGGAAGTAGATAGGGACGCACCCATCTACGAGCGAAGCAAGGCAGTAACAAATGCTACCAAAACGGGTCGTCAGCTCCTTTTTTTTCGAGAGCTGACTCTGCGTGCTTGCTCCCAAGCAGACAACAAACAAAAAAAAGTGTGTATCCCCACCCGTAAAGTAACGCGGGCAGGGAGGAACACACAGTCTGAACGCTGCCTGCCCTTCAGAGCCGGTCATGCTGAAGGGTGTTCCCAAAGCGTCCTCCGACGCAGCTCGAGTTCCTGAAGAGGAACAAGTGCTTGTGGCAACGCTTCTGCAACACTGATATAGATTGAGTGCAGTGTAGAGAGTAACACGACCCTCCTCCTCCTGTTGGTGCGAGCGAGCGGTCAGTCACGTGTGTATTGTGTAGGATGGCCGAACTAAGGAGCTTCCCCTGGAACTTATGCGATCGGCAACCGGCCATTTTTTGTCTTATTGCAAGCAACTCGTCTCTGTTCTGGACTTGCACAAACTGCGTTGCAATGCAATCGTTTTCCAAAATGTAATTTATGTGAAAATATGAAGTCTGTTAATGCCCGTTAACACGTCCTCAATATTTATTTGGGGGTTTATATGAATGTGTTTCTGAGGGGAATGTTTACGTGGTATTTTCTTTTAATCTCGTCTCTGTATAGTTTATATTAAAGCAGTGTTTCAGCGCAGTGCTGCTTTGTTTGCAGCGGTAACCAAGGAAATGCCGTATGTGGTGTTCCAGAAGCGCCTCCTGCTGTTAGAGAGTGAATCTGCTTCTCATTCAGAGCATCTGCTGTTTGCTTCGTTCAGGCTTGTAGTATAATTTCACAAAGCTAGTCAGAACATTCTGTTTTTGCTTCAAATTGGGTTATTATTAAATCAAATTATGTATATGAAATTATATAACTAAATGATATGAAATGATATAAATGAAATGATATGTATATAAATGATATATCTAAAATTAAATAATCCTAATATTCTGTATGTTGCTCAAAAACAAAATATATTGTGTTCGGCGGAAAAAAGTTTTCTTTTTTTTTTCTTTTTTTACCCAGTCATTTAAAAATAACACATTTTAGACCTGTGACGACAATACTGTTATACCGTGAAACCGTGATATTTTTGCTTAAGGTTATCATGTGATACTACTGATATTACATACCTAATTGCAAGTTTCGTGGCAGTTTCAAGGTCAAGTGAGTGGCACTAAAATGTGTGTTCAATACGTGACCGTGGCTACGTTTTTATTTACGTTTTTGAGGCGGTTAAGTGCATTCAGGTTAAGTCTGGGGAGTAACCTACACCAAACCCTAAACCTGCCCAATAGTGTTAACAAAAGAAAAAGTGATATAAAAACACATTTGCTGATGCAACCATGCTATTTTTACTTTTTTCTATGTGGGCTTTAACTGTTTTGTTGAACTGTAGTTTCACAAGATTCATTCTGGAACGCTTCACTTCACAAGTGCAACACCACATTGTCCATACATATGAAGCTGTATATGTGATGCTAACATTCAAAAATATCAGTTTTCAAATCTAGCAGCCTGATAAAATCGTTTTGAATTCATAACATAATATTGGGGAATTGAAAAAAATTGGGAAAGGAATTGTGCAAAATATGTTTTCTTAATCGAAACTCTGGCCCTGTAAATCATAATTTGTGTGAAAAGGAATACAAATCTGTAAGAGTTTTACTGCCTCTAGTGTTTATTTCAACTGGAAACTGCAATGATTCGCATGATTTTCGAGATTTTATTAAATGTAGGCTGAGGCACGTATTTCCAATGAACCTGGGTAGAGGTCTTCACTGGCCTGGTTGGGATGCTTGGCCTGGTCAAGGGCATCAGTTGGAGAGAGGCGTTTTTCTCGAGTCTAAAACGTGAACCTGTGTTCAGTCCCAGCTAGCACTACAACTAATTATTATTTTTTGAATACTCGATTAATCGATTGATTATTTTTTAGTTAATCGATTGTTAGTTGATTAATCCTTTAGTTAACTCACCAATTAATAAGAACTGCAACTTCTGCCATTAATTTTTCAATGTTTTATTCAAACATTTTCTCATACTTACTTTACAAATAATTAAAAATGAAAGTGACAACATTAAAAAAAAAAATAAAAATAAAATAAATAAATAAAAATAAAGCACCAAGAATTAAAAGCCGTCTATCAGTAATACAGATGTCCATGATGGCTGATTTCAGAGTCAATCTTTGGGATTGACAATAGCATTTGCTTACTGGTGTACGTCTTGAAATGTTTTGTTCGTTCTGCAGATTGAAACAGCTGCTTGAATACATATCTGAATGAACAAACAGATGCAGTCACAACTGCATTCTAACTCAGGTAACCATAGCGTAATCTTATCAAAAATATCCATAATGCTGGGAAGTTTTATCACAACTGACAGTGCATTATTAAATAAATGAATCCAATGAAGGAGCGAGATCATCCATCAGATCTTTTAAACAATTTTCTTTGTAACCAAGTGGAGTGTACTTTTAAGCCATGAACCTCACACCCGTAATAACTCCGCTGGATATATTATATATATATATATATATATATATATATATATACTAAACCTCTCACGATTAACACAGGACAGACAACTAGCTGTTCAGTGTGTTTTAATTCATACAACAGGTTTGACGAGAATTAGTTTGAAGACGCGTTGATGCATTCCATGCAAATCAACGTATTTTTGATTATATCAATGCATCATTTCGCCCCTAGTCCCAGCTAGCTTTTGTGTTTCCCACCAGTGTGGATCATGGTTTGGCACTGGACCACCTCCTTCCCTACATCCATCTCTTCTAACGACAACCCGCCAGGCCATTTATAGGTTTATAAGGGAAATAAGCCTGTCTCAGCAGCTACAGTGCTTCCCAAAGCCACTTCATCACTGACATCCACCAAACACTGGGGTTTGCATGGCCTCTCATTTTTACTAGTTGACTGTTTGACCTGAAATGTATCGACTAGTCAATGCAAACCCTAGATCAGTGTTTCCCAGCCGTGTTTGTCTTACATTTCAACATTTCTCCACTACACCTTTACTAAATGCATGGTTATGTAACATTTGCAGACTGAGAGGCATCTGAAGCTACAGCTATTATGCAATTTTCAGGTGAGAACTTTTTTGGTCTTGGGTTACAGAGGCTCTCGGTCTGATTTGAGGTGACGATAGAGGTAAACAACTCTTGAAGTCTGGTTGCATGCTTTAGAGGATAAAGCCTGTTGTTGGCATAGGTGAGCCCATGTGGTCACAGGGAAATTGTTCCATAAGTCAATATTTCTGGCTCCAGCATTGTGCAAAAGGGAATTTTAGCTGTATAATATATTACTGTGGTGAAGTAAACAGGCAGGTATTTGAATTTTGCATGTTATAAGAAGAGCTAGTGGAAACTCATGGTACACTGAAATGTTATATTATATTATATTATATTATATTATATTATATTATATTATATTATATTATACTATATTATATTATATTATATTATATTATATAGGTGTTCCCATTAAATGCAGTCTAAGCATTTTTGTTCCGCCACTGTTTCATAATGAACCAAAAACACTTCTCACAGAACAGAAAATACATTTATTTTATTAACATATTTTCACATTTATTTTATAGTGCAGTTGCATCTAAATAATATATTTCTGTCTTAGATAATAATAATAATAATAATAATAATAATAACTGCACCGGACTGATGTAGTTCACTTTAAAAATTTAACCTGTTAAACAAATTAAACAAATTCCCTTGGGATTTCCCTTAAAAGATATTCTCATAGGTTAGGTTAATGTGTGAGCAATATGTTTTCCTTCTTTTTTTGTTGTGTATGTGTGATATTTGAGGACTGAGCCAAATGAGAACCAGCACACTGGGTTTTTTTTTTTGAGCACGCTGGGTAACATAAAACTGCCTCTGGGAGTCAAGGCTATTTAGCATCTTCTCCACTTCACATCCCAGCAAAAAAGTGGAGGATGTTTTTTTTTTTTCTTATTTTATTCCACAAAAAGACAAATGTTTCTGCTTACTACTGTTTTAGAAATGTAGCCTTGCAGTCACAACTCGAGAGGCTGGGGAAGCATACAAAGTATGAATTCTCAGTTATGAGCATCATGTTTTTGTTATAAGTTGGGAATTGGAAGAACAGTGTTTGCTGTGCAGCTTTGTTAAGATGCACAACTTTGAAGATGGTTTAGTATGTCTTTGATCTTGACTGTTATGACAGGTTTAGTTGAGTCACAACCAACTCTAGATTCAGAGAGAGTTTTTGCGCACATGTTTATCTGCCCTACTGTGCTGAATCTTATGGATGCTACACAAACAGTATATTGGTAATAGAAATGCGTTACAATCTTTATATGCCAATTCTTTATCCATTCTTTATATGTTTGGGATTCAAATCCCTCAGAAGGAACAACATTTAGCACTATAATGGACATAAATATGGACTAAAAGAAGTTTTAAAGCTAGATTTTTGTTCATGCTAGTGCAGTGACTCATTCAGTGTGTTTTTGTTTTTGGCCATGCAAAATCTGATTGATAAGTAATGACACACCTTTCCTTTCGTAGTAAACACTGTGCCTAATACACATTAATGCACATAAACTTAATACACCTTCACCCTACATGTGGAGCTGAAAAGATAAATAAGATAAGTCCCAAGCACATGAATGAGCTAGTTGTATTTATGAGCAATACCAACGAATGCTGGCCTGATATTTGAATTATTTCTACTATTATGGTATTCCATTTTTTTTTATCTTTTTGTCTCACTATTCAGTAACATTGGAAACTGTTCTATCAGCATTGTGAATTCTGTAAATATTTTGAAGAGTTACTGTACAGATCATACACTGAGCATTGTCGATCTGCAGTTCTTTACGGACTGTCGATCTTTAATTTTATCTAGTGTAAATTCACACAGAATAATCTATTACAGTGCCATCCCTCATTGAAAGGGTTATTATCTCATGACAAATGTATTATTTATTTAAAAAACTATAAATAAATGAACATGCTGCTATTTCTAAATGTTAAATGTAAGTGCATGAGCAAAAATATCTAGCTGAGATAGATTGTCCTACAGAAACATATTATAATGTCGGAATGTCTTTCATTCATTCAGGTGCTAATAAGCAACAACATCCGTTCTAAAATGGTAAAAGGGTCAGCTGATAATTGATTTTGACCTCACTAGATACCGTTATCCTCTTACAGCCATACCACAGGAAGACGACTTTAGCCTGGCATTAACTTTGGGATTGGTGTTGATTTGGGTTTTGATGGTAGATGTGGGTCTCTCACAAAGTGGAAAAATACTGAATTATGAAATAGGCCGGCCCAGACCTCCCCGCTGCCCTACTGGCGGGTAGTGGGTCAAATGATTGGCGTGGAGAGAGCAGGGAAACGGATGCTGCATCGGTCCCAGCCTCTCGGACCAGCAGCATAATCTGGTCCGGTCCCACCCCGCCCTCGGGGCAGGACTCGTGAAGGACAGGACCTGGGAAGAGGGACAGGTCGAGAGGCAGGGAGAGAGGGAGAAAATAAAGGGGAAGAGAGAGACAGCTGGAAGGGATTCGCCGACCCCAGGGCACGCCACCATCTGATCCGGTCTAGCTACGTCGGTCGGTGGCACTGGACCCACTCTGCCGTCTTCTTTGGCAGCCGAGTGATGAACTGCTCCAGGACCACACGGTCGATGATGCGTTCGACGTCGCTTCCCTCAGCCAGTAGCCATTTGCGACATGAGTCCCGGAGCCGTTGCGCCATCACGAAGGGTCGGCCGCTCTCGCCCAGGTCCAGCAAACGGAATCGCTGGCGATTTTGCTCCGGGCTTCGGCCGACCCGCTGGATGATGGCTCTTTTGAGGTCGTCGAAGACCAGTCGGTTCTGTGCGGGCAATTGCTGAGCAGCCACCTGCGCTTCCCCTGACAACAGTGGTATCAGGCGCATCAGCCATTGCTCTCGTGGCTACCCACCGGTTTCTGCTGTTTTTTTAAAATAGATCCAGGAAGGCTTCGGGGTCATCCTGAGCCCCCATCTTGTTCAGCGGCAGGTGGGGGGCCGGGGTCTGCTGCGCTGCTGCTTCTGCCCGAACCTCCCAGTCCATCCAGCTCCGGAACCTCTCGCGGTCCTCCTGTTGCTCCTGGATAATGACCTGGAAGCGACGTTACTCACTCCGCATATCCAGTAACTCTTGGTGTTATTCTTGATGGAGGACCACGAGGGATGAGATGACATCCGCAAATGACGTACTTGTCAGAGTTTGCATGACAGCGGCAGCTCTCCTGCTTCCTTCCCGGGTTTCGGCACCAGTGTAACAAAGTAAATGATCAAGAAGGAAGAGGACGGGGTCAGCTTGACTGCTGCTGCTGGTTTTATTTCGTTTTAAGTAATACAAACAGAATGTCGCGCTACCAGCGCTCAAAAATAACACAATGTATAAGCAATATACATGGGGCTCTCCAGAGCAAACGATCTCCACACACACGTGCACCAGTCAGCAGTCTGTCCCTCTCTGTCAACTTTCTCATTCCCCGGTCTCTTTATACGGTCTCTCCACGCCAATTACTGGAACAAGACGCAGGTGTTTGTCATTTGCATTTGACCCACTTACTCACTGCTCGTCTCCCAACTCTCTCTCCTGCTGCAGACCTCGCTGAACCACGCCCCCCTTGCCACACAATAAAATAAGCAAATAAATAAATAATTTTTTTTTATAAACAAATAAAATGAGTAAGACAAATAAATAATGCTGTAAATAACACAATTTTTATAGTAGTCTTTTAGGTTACTTTTCTGAACTTTCAAAATACAAATAATGCAACTAGTGATCAAACAATATGGGTTTTTCCATAGCTGATGCTGATATCTTAGAGAGCAGTGAAATGTGTAAAATAATGTGAAATAAAAATAAATTAAAAAATAAAAATCTGTAAAATAAACTTTTAAATTTCAGCCTGTACATGTCCGTTGCTTTGTGTAAAATACAAAATGCACATTTGTGTTGTAAAAAATGTAGCGCTTTAACGCTTTTTAACTAAGTAAAATGTATTATTTGGATATTTTGATTTAATATATAAATATAGTGGTAAAATACTTATAAAAAAAACTATAAAACCAACAACTGGTCAGTAGTAACAGGCAGTTCTCTGTGAATCGGGTGAAAACACGGTGACCTGTATAGTTTCACTGATTTTTAAAAGTCCATATCAATGTTAAAACCACCCCTACGCCCTGGGTATGAATGATATTCATAGGCTTTAATATCAGGGTGAGGATGTAACAGCTGGCTCTGCTTAGCAAGAATAGCTGATAAAACTACCATTCGGTCTCCCAACTGAGGGAATGAGAACAAATGTGCAATATATTTCTTTTTTTACACCGTTATCTGTGTGAGTGATAAAACATTCACAGGATGTCAGATTTCCTGTGCCCAGAGAGTCTCTTTACACCACTGCAGTACAGAAGAACACATGAAGTTGCTTTGGCAGGCCGGGAATGATAGAGCTGGATGGACGTGGTGGAACCCTGTAGAGAGAACAGTGAGAACAATGAAGGAATGGAGTACAACGCATATTGACGTGTGAGCAGAGAACTCAGCCTGCTGTGCCAAGTATCACCCAGCTTGCCCTGCACAGGTGTGTTGTCAGCTTGCAAGGGACCTGGCCTGCTGCAAACCAGCTGCCAAGGGACATCCATGACTGGGTGCACCGCTGTTTGAGACAGCTGAGAGTGGGAATGGCGTGCCGCTTCCCGAGATCGTCCCGGCGCTCGTCCAGAACGTGTTCATCACCCATCGGTGTGACATAGAAAACCATCTGGCCGCATGCTGAGAGACACGGCTTTAGAGAGAGGGGGGAAGAGAAGCGTTTATGAGCAACCTGGAAGAGTGCGAAAGAGCTGCAGGTGTGCGCTGAGAGGGAGATAAGAACACGCCGGAGATGAACACATTTCTAGTGTATTAGTATGTTGTCAAACTGTGATTTTTCTTTTGTATTTTTCCACTCAAGTGTACAGGAAACACATACTGTCCACCTCAGTGGGAAAAGAAGAAAGAATGAAAGAAAATCATAATTTCAATTTATTCCCATTTAGACAGTCATACCCAGGAGCTAAAATTAATTTTAAAAAGTTAGTTAATAAAGAAAATAATATTTTTAGAATTAATTAATTAATTAATTAATTAATTTAGACTTTGTAAAAGATGTAGGTCCACTGGAGCTGAAATTAACTTGAGAAAAGACAAGAAAAAAAAAGAAAAAAGAAAAGAAAACAGAAAAGAAAAGAAAAGAAAAGGAAAGAAAATAACTATTTTAGATTCTTGGGTGTATGGATAATTTGTATGTTTAAATTAATGTTTGTTTGTTTGTTGGTTCATTCATTCTTTTATTATATTATTTCTATAAAAAATTGAGATGGTCCTCACTGCAGAACACAAGATCCAGGGGGCGAGGTTGGATCCAGATCCAAGTCTGGCCACCTTACATATACCTAAACCTACCCGTCTCCACCCCCTGATCCCTAAACCCACCCATCTCCACCCCTAAACCTACCATCTTCACCCCCTAGATGTGGACCCAACCCCGCCCCCTGGATCTTTGTTTTGCAGTGAGGGGCTACTGAAAAAATTGGCAATGGATTGACAATGAGCAGACATGAGCAGCATTCTTGTGTGAATTATATTTGAAATCATTCTTGCATACAGTTATTGTATTTAGTACATTTACATTGCATATAAATTTGGCAAAAAAGGTCATGTTTCATAAATAAGATCCATTGTTATTTTGTTAGTAATATATTAGTTTCAGTGCCGAATGTGCAGAATGTTACATTTATTTATTTATTTATTTTCTGCATGTAGTTAAAAGAGGCAGAGGTTACAGTTTCTTTGTCTTTGATTTCAATCACTCACTTTGCTTACAACAACGGGGGTCAACTTCACAGTTCTTCTCCAATTATGCATTACGTTACATGTTAATAAAGTTCATGAACAACTTGAAATTAATATATTGTTATATATACTTTGGGTTATTGCAAGTAATCAGAAACATCATAAAAGACAGCATTTAAGTATTTTATTAATAGTGTAGAATAAAAGTAGAATGAAAGGTCTTCCAGTGTACACCAAGCAACTCACGGCATGAGGAAAGGAAATTATGTTAGCACTATAGTGTTACAGTGGTCACACATCTAGATGTACTTGGTCTTTTAAAAAGGACTTGTGTTCCCTGGCTGTTTTATGCTCAGTAATCATTGGGGCGGATGACTCTCCTGAGATGGCTGCTCATATGATTAACTATCCTGCTTCACTTTAATGCCTCACAACTAGGTGTATCGAAGGCATCCATTGGCTCATTCAACATTAAACCCTTCCAAATGTTAGCAGCAGGAACAAGATGACTTATGAGGCCATTTTAGTTTATTTTCCATTGCTCAAGGTTTGAGCTTTGTAGACCCTGTTACGTGTCTTTGGAAACTATGACTGTGTTGTAGTTGCATACAAATTGTCTACAATTTTGTACAATACAAACCAAGCATATCAAGCAATATTAAACAACAACTAAGTGTGGGAATTCCTGTAGGATTTTGTTGAGTTAATAATGTCCTACAGCTGTTTGAAATGAAAGGCTGAAGTGAGTGTGATGTACTCTATGCAGTGAACAGATTGCATATGCAGTCTGTTCTTATGCTGTCAGCTGCTTTAAATCACATGCTGCAGTCGAAGAGCTCTCATTAAACCCACATAACACCTGGATGCTAGATGTGTGCTTTGGAATAAGTTAGATATGTATATCAGATCACTTTTATTACTGAGAGATCGCTATTTCGTAGCTTGAGAGAGTTCTCATTTAATGATCAATTTCATGTTAGATGCTTCCCATAAAATTCTTTAGCAGAAATAAAATAGACACCAATTAAGCATTTCATGACATTGTAAGAAAGAAGTGTGCTTAGTTATATGGAATGTGCAATTGTATCGTACATCAGATCTTAAAAGTATATATTTTAATAAATGGTACTTGCATAATACAATATTAAAGGGGTCATATGATGTTCCGTGCTGGTCGCTGAGGAAATACATCAACTTTGCGCTGTGGATTACAGTGTAATTATACCACTTTCACTGTGGACGAAGCGGAGTCCAGCCTGGGGTCGTCACATGTGGTTGCCGCAAGCCCGTCGGCTGCTCACTCTAGCCGCTCCTTCGTCGAATCCAAAAATAATGTGTTTTTTGAAACTTAAACCGCATAAACACATTTCAGTACACCAAATACTTATACTTACCAAATACTTACCAAATACTTATTTTAAGGCGTCCTTGTTACAGTGTAATTATACATTAAGTACTGAGTAATATTAATTAACTACATGTACTTACTATAGGATTAGGGTTAGGATTAGAATTTGGTTTAGGGTTACTTGCATGTAATTATGCACAATGTATTGTTATTATAATAGTAAGTACATGTAACTTGTAACAAGGACACTTTTAAATAAAGTGTTGGGGGGGATTGGGGGGCAGCATATTTTCATGACTGTTTCTTAATATACTTAGGTACATTTTTAAAAAGTGATTTGTAATAATGTCAAATTAAAAGTTTTCATTTGAAAGTTGAACTTTTAATAAACTTGTCATGATTTGAAGAAATGCACTTATTTTGATTTGTTGACTAACATACTAAAGCACATGTAAAGTACTAAATATAATTTAGAAACTGTAGTTTGTTATGTGATATTATGTTTAAAGTTAACGTTTTAAAGTGGTGGTTGATTGCGATTTCACTTTTTTAATGATTAAAGGGGTGTTTGAATGCGATTTCACTTTTTTTACGTTAGTTAGTGTGTAATGTTGCTGTTTGAGCATTAACAATATCTACAAAGTTGCGGCGCTGAAAGTTCAATGCAAACGGAGATATTGTCTTTTAAAATTCTGGCAGTTTAATGCCTACAGAAATGGCTCGTAGGGACTACAACCCAGATAAACCCCGCCCCCAGGAACATGCAGCAAAGGGGGTGAGGCCATGCTGCTTTAGAGAAGAGGAGGAGAAAACTAGGGGTGCATGTAAAAATCTATTCATATATGAATCGCAATTCTGTCTTCTAACGATTCTAATGGATTCGCAAGTTTCAAAATCAATGTTCTAAAGCAGCAGATCTTAATACTGTTCCTCGCGTCCCCCTGCTCCGCACATGCTCTGAATGTCTCTCTCTCTCTCTCTCTCTCTCATTCAGATCATCAGCTCAACTCCAACAAGGAACTGTTCCATTTATACACGAGAAGCATTATACATGGACGTGGTTGCCGTAGTGTATTAAAGCTTTAATCAGGATAAAACCATATATTAAAAGCTAACAGAAGCAGTAGCATTTACAAAT
>NW_015548217.1:3960916-3974728 GCF_001515605.1 Sinocyclocheilus anshuiensis | reverse complement strand
GGCTGCACGTAAGAATCTATTCATATATGAATCGCGATTCTGTCTTCTAACGATTCTAATGGATTCACAAGTTTCAAAATCAATGTTCTAAAGCAGCAGATCTTAATACTGTTCCTCGCGTCCCCCTGCTCCGCACATGCTCTGAATGTCTCTCTCTCTCTCTCTCTCTCTCATTCAGATCATCAGCTCAACTCCAACAAGGAACTGTTCCATTTATACACGAGAAGCATTATACATGGACGTGGTTGCCGTAGTGTATTAAAGCTTTAATCAGGATAAAACCATATATTAAAAGCTAACACTCTTCAATAATATCCTCTGCATCTCAATCGGGCTCAAATTGATAAGCAATATTGACGACGCCATTGTTTAAAATACAACCGGAGCACATGCTGCTGAGCTGAGGGGCGGAATGTTCAGACGCGCACTAGAGGCGGTTTAGCCAATCACAACACACTGGACCAGCTAACTAATCTGAGCCCATCGCGTATTTCTGAGGGAGGGGCTTCATAAAAGCAGGAAATGATCAGCGCGTTTATAGGAGAAGGGACAGAGCGGTGTAGAATAATGGTAAATTATGTGAAGAAATAATGTTTTTTTTTTTTTTAATTAAGCATTAACACATCTTAGACTGCACCCCATAAACACAATCAAGCCTAGAAAAAAAAACAGTCAACCACCCCTTTAACTTTACTTACTTTATAATTAGAAATGTGTAATTACAAATATATTTAAGTACATGTTTTTTGTAGTATCTGCAGTTTCTGTAGTTTTAATAGAAATTGCATTAAAGTATATTTAGTTTACATTAATGCTAAGTCTAGTTGACCAAAAATACACTTTAACCATATTTCAAAAACAACAGAAGTAATTATGAAATTACATAAAAAATCACTCTAACTGTGTTTAATATAAATGTAAACTATTATGCATGCAATTAACGTTCAATTAAGTGCCCGAAAACATTACATTCAGTTCCCACTTAAGTATGTTCTTTTTAAAGTATATTATTTCAATAGGAGCTACTTTATTTATTTATTTAGTTGGCTAAAGTGTTCCTCTTTCTCACTGGTAATAGCAAGAGTGTAGAGCTATAAAATGAATGTGGATATCATTGTTCAGATCATTTGGTCTTTGGTGTTCGAATTCATGCTGAGATCCCTGACTTCTGCAGACTTCACTTTTAGTGTCTTAGTAAATCTGAGCAGAGTTTGAGAAGTTGAGATCTATTCTAAAACATCAGAAGAGACACGTGAGATTACTGGGTCTGTTTCTTAGGAGAAATAAAAAGAGAGAGAGATAGAAGCAAAGGTCTCAGAGATTACTGTTTAATCTCATTACTGTCTAGGAGAAACAATGGAGGTATTTCTCTCATTTGAGATTTCTTTCAGTTGTATGTAGTGAAATTCCTAATGATTTTATATTAGGTACTCCCAATTTTCAGTGTCAGAAATACATACTTGACTTTTACCCAAGATCTCACTGGGGTCATATCTTTCAATCTGACAAGCAGCAACAGCAAAAATTACAGTGTTCACAGATCTGCTCTAAATGTCAGGTCTCTAATTACCTCTATTGTTTCTTTCTGACCAACCACAACTGAAACTTGAAACTGAAACTAAAAAAAAAAAAAAATCTTATAGTGCCTAATTATATTTCCATCCATGTGGCAATAAAAAGTAAATCATGCATTTTTAGTCAATAGTAGAATGAAATGATTAGGGAAATGCAACAAATGCTTTTTGAAAATGAAACAGTGAGCAAATAAAAAATGTTTTATATGTTATTATCACAGGAACCCTTCTGGTGGAGAACATGCAGATAAATGGGAGAGCAGAAGACCCTGACAGGACCATTTCTTTATCTTTACGGGACAACCACGACTACTGGGTCATTCTGGACCCGGTCAAGCAACGCCTGTATCTCAACAGCACCGGACGACTTCTGGACCGAGATGTAATTATTTGCTATAAAAGTCTGAAACAACCATTGAATGCAAGTGGTGCAGAAATCCTATTTTTATTTTTAATATATACATGCATGTGTGTCTATTTATATATACATAATAAATATACACCGCACACATACATATATTATGTAAACAAACTTTTAATTTGGATGCGATTAATCGCGATTAATCATTTGACAGCACTAATAATAAAACTTCCTCCAGTAAAAAGTCTTCTCACATCAAAATCCACCAATATATATATATATATATATATATATATATATATATATATATATAGTTTTGGACTATTTTTACTTGTAAATGGTGCTGGATCTGTGCATATTTCTCTCCTAATTCAGACGAGATCACTTTTTCACTGTAGAAATCAGTATTATGGATAGAGGACTTGTATTTTAGCCAGAAGCAATGCTTTGACGTTAAAAACATGCAGCTTTTTGCTTCAAAAATATATTAATTGATTATCGTGATGTCTGACGGCACCCATTCACTGCAGAGGATCCATTATTGAGCAATATCTGCCTTTAATTCTCAGGTGAACAATTCCTTTAAACATGGAAATAAAACATGAACCTGTTAAGTATTTTTTTAAATCTTAAAATTGCTTCGCTGATAATATAACTAGTAATATAACTAGTAATAAAAAAAAAATTAAAAATCCACTGGTGGTCTCAGACTTTTGGACCCTCTCTGTCCAAAAGAGGTCTTTTGGTTCAATCAGAACTATGATAAAACAAAAAAGTTCCTCTCTTTTGCTTCAAAATCTGTTGTTCACAGCATGCACTTTGTAACGGGCTTCATAATAGAATGCAAGCAAATGGTCATTTTCCGGTTGGTCTGCTGAATGCACACCATGCAAATTAACTTTCTCGATTTGTCTCTTTTATTTTTGTCTTTCAGCCTCCCTCCTACATTCAGTCCATTGTGGTGCAGGTTCAGTGTACTAATGAGCTTGTTGGCACGGTGATCCTACACGAGGTGCGGATAGTCGTACGGGATCGAAACGACAACACCCCACGCTTTCAGCAGCCGCGCTACTATGTAGCGATTAATGAGGTGAGTTTCTATTTAGCAGGGCCTCTTTTGTTCTTCTTCTGTAGTTGTAATGACTTTTTCATGAGTTACTTTTCTACAGTTTCTGGAGAGCATCGACGTCACCAGCATTCTGGAGCACACGTTATTAGAAGTTTGCAGGAGTGAGTTGCTTTAGCTAAAACTGAACACTTGCCAGCTGTAATTGGAAATTCAATCAGTGGATTGTGCCAGTGTGATGGTTTACCCACGACGGGGGTTATTTTGTGGTAAATGAATTGCAGTTGTGGGCTTTGGAGCTGAAGCATTTAGCTGTTAACGTTTCTCTGTCTTTGACTGCTGTGTAATTATTCCAGGAGTGCTGTAGCTCACTGAATAAATCTGCCAGTCACCTTTTGTGACTTATTTAGCTTCTCTGTGTTTTTCCACCATAAGTTATGGCTGTATTGTAAATTCCCATTGCACCGTTGCTCGGTATGCACACTTTTGGCTGACACTTTTCTTGATATATTCTGCCCCTCTATTTTTGCTTCCCAATTCACAGAAGTTAAAGTCCATGTATTCTTTCATATATCCTGGAGAACTACTAAGAACTACTCTATACAGGTTCATAATTAACGTGAATGATGCATAATGTATAATTAATTCTAAAGAGAAGATCATGATAATCCACTAGTAATGACTCAAGTATTACCAAATCCTTCTAAAGGAACTACTAATTACTTGGATCAGTATTCTAAAGTGAAAAGCATGACAACTCCCTAATATTGGCTGAGGTCATTGTAAGCTTTTGAGATATATGTAAGGCTTTGGATAGTAATGACTCATGTGTTACTGCATCCTTCTGAAGAAATTACTAATTATTTGGATCAGTATTCTAAAGTGAAGTTCATGGTGACCCACTAGTAATGATTTAAGTGTTACCAAATCTAGCAAAATTAATTACTAACCAAAAACCTCAAAAGTTTTCAATGACTTCAGTAATTACTAGGGAGTTATCACGATCTTCACTTTAGAATACTGATCTAAAAAAATTAGTAATTCCTTTAGAAGGATGTAGTAACACCTGAATAATTACTATCCAATACTTTACAAAACCCTCAAAAGCTTACAATGATTTCAGTCATTACTAGAGAATTATCATGTTATTCACCTTAGAATACTTATCCAAATAATTAGTAATTCCATTTCCGTTAATAGTAACAATTAATTAATAATTAGTCATTCCATTTTTTGCATTTGAATGTATCTTAATATTTTTGTGGTGGAAAATTTGATACAGTACCATTCGAAAGTGTGGTGTAAGAAGGATTTTCTTTTTTTAAGAAAATAAATTAATACTCATGTTACATTAAAAACATTTCTAATGTTACAAAATATTTATATTTCAAATGAACAATGAACTTCATATTAATCAAGTAATCCTAAATGTTTTCTATCAAAATATTAAACAGAACTAATTGTGTTTAACATTGATATTAATAAGAATAATAATTATGATTTCTATATTAATTTATTGTAATAAATGATATCGATATTTATGAATTATTCCAATAATAATTGCTAACACTTTTTTATTTTTTGTAAATGCAGTATTGGTGAGCATAATATACTTTTTTAAAGTTTTTTTTTTCCAAACTTTTCACCGGTAATGTAAAGCACTACATTATTTTGTAAAAAAAAAAAAGTATACTATCTATATGAGAAATATATGAATATATATATATTAGGGCTGTCATCGTTAACGCATGCGATTAATTTTACAGTCCTTAACGCGTTAAAATAATTTAACGCAATTAAGCACAATTTCTATTCTAACCTTTTAACCCGATTTTGCTTCTCTGCTTGCGATTAGATAATTTTAAGCCGCTAAACTCCGGGAAAGTTTTCAGTCCAATGATCCAAGTAAGCGAATGCATTCAAACAATCCATCCAAAACAGCGCCAATATAAAGGAAACCAGGCTGATTACATCAGAGATTGCAGAGAGAACAGACTCGCGTTGCGTTTTCAGTGAATTATTCATTCCAGTGTGTTTCGCTTTAAAACACGAGCTCTGTCATATTCTGTGATTGTCTCTGAAGAGCGCGAGTCCTCACATGTCACGCGCTTGTGTGAAGTACAGACTGAATATATATATATATATATATATATATAATAATTATGATGAACATGCTACAGCCATGAACATTTGCAGCCCTGAGAAACAGAATCTTCATTTTCCATGTGTCTAAAGGACAAAGATATGGACAGCTCTAGATGGAACATTTCAAACTAATGTAAGTGAATGTTTTCAAATTCATTATGAATTAGTCCGAAATAAGAGATACGCAAAGGGCAGGAGATGAGATGTAAAACTTTTTGACTGTGAATGACAGTAATGCCAGTTTGGTGAAGTTTCATGGTGCAGATTTCGTGTGGGCCTGCCATTACGATCACAATCTTTACCGTTAAAAACGGCGTCCGTTTCTAGAAACCTATTTTTATTTTTAATATCGCTTTGGATTAGCTTCCGAGAACATTCAACACGTAGTGTCATGGAGGGTCTGTAGGAATGCTGCCTCAGTCTCCAGAGATCTTCTCATTTTGGATCGACTGCATGAAGAATGTGTGGCTTTCAGCTAATTGAGAGTTGTTCCCCGGAGAGCTGTCAGTAGAGATTTCCCTCATTAGGAGGCAGCTCCAGTGGCAGGCAGCCTCCTCTCGAGTGGCCTCAAAAAACGGCAGGCTGTATTGCCCACTATCGATTTCAACCAGAGTTTGAAACGTCTGACTGACGCACAGATAAGGGGGACTAGCACAGCTCAGTCCATCAGTCAACAAGAACTGCAGAGTGCACTATATAAGTCCGCCGAGTGCTGAAGCAGCCTGCTGAGTTTAAGAGAGACAGTGAAGTAAATAATAATGTTTGGGAAAAAGCATTTGATGGACGTGTGGATTGAATTGCAAGCCAGTCTAAATGGCTAAAGGGTTGTGTGTGTTCACTGAGTGGCTGCAGATGCCGTGAAGTTATAGCGAGGAGAAGTTCAGATTAACTTTCCATTGATCAGTGTCACTAACTTAATGTTCTTTTGCCCTACAGCTATTGAGATTGATCGGATGTCTTAAACAGTAAGCTACAAGATGCTGTGCTATAGTGTGAATACTGTCAAGCTGAAGGCTGTTGTTTACCATTTTAGTCATGACTGTATTTGCCTGTAGCCTTTTATTTACGTCAGTGCCAAGAATCATGATTTGCTGCTTGCTATTGCTAGTGAGAGCAGAAAGGACGATCTCATTCAAGAGATGTTTGATTGGATAAGATGAGTCATCACTATTTCAGTCCTGTAAAGCCTACAGTATCATATTTGAAACATGATTTTCTAAAGCCTCTAAATGATCAGCATGATCATTTTTTTTGCTGAAAAAACCTTTGTGCACAATGTACTACATGTCTTCTATCATCCGATGGATACAGTAGATTATACTGTTTTAATAAGTAAAAGGCCTTGTAGTATCATTGTAAAAAATGTCTACTTGAATTAGGGCTGTGCGATATGGACAAAAAAAACCTATTGCGATTTCTTTGATCAATTTTGCGATTTCGATTTTAATCACGATTTTGACACACACAGACATGCTTTACAGTCATAAATGCATTCAGTGTGAATTTGAAACATATTTCCAAAAGAAAACCAATTAGAGCTTTATCAAAAAGCTGTAACATGTCTCTAGAACAGACATAAGGCATTGTATGCCCGCCCGGTCTGTTCTGTTCTCGTGCTCCATTTAGGCGCGCTGCATTCTGATTGGTTCGGATAGCATACTGCGGGAGGTCGGGGGCGCGAAAATCGTGCTATAAAGCGATTTAGAAACCGCGCACGCTCAAATCGCGATTTTATGATGATTTCGATTAATCGCACAGCCCTAACTTCAATGTCTTTTTGCTGTGAAATCTTTATTTTTTACAAAGTAAACATGTGGAATAAGTTTTGCATAGTTGGTACCTTTTTTTTCTGAGATTATATGTAAGAGTATTGATCATAAAAACTAAATTTTGAAGTAAAATAATCCTCTTAATTAAATCTGTTCATGTTATACCGTAAAGCAATACTTGGATTAAACTGCTCAGTGCCTTTATGACCTTTTTTGGAAGCTGTGGTTGCTTGGACTTTCAGTGGAGGGACAGCAACCTTTAGGTTTCGTTATCTGTATCTGTATAATTTGTGTTTCAAAGTTGAATGAAAGTCTTATGGGTTTGGTACCACATGAGTTGAGTAAATGCTGACAGAATTTTCATTTTTGGGAGAAAAAAAATCCCTTTAAGGTGTGCCTTTATCTCCATTGTACCATTCCAAAGCTGCTTGAAGGCAAGCCTCTAAGGTTAGCTAAAAAAAAAAAAGGCAATGGAATGTACATCAGGGAAGGAGGCCAGAGGTGTTCTTTTGAATTAATGTAGGTCGAGGAGGCTTCACTATGCTGAATAAACTGCTTTTGTTGGAAAACGGCTTATCATTTTTATGAATCAGCCGCCTGTTGGCTAATCATCAACAGTCTGCTTTTAAACATTCTTTTTAGAGTAATCTAGTTTTAGAGTTTACATGCTGTTTTTATAAGAGAAATCACTGACAATGTTAATTATCCGTAAATAACGATTGACTCTCACAAATTCAATGACTTGTGGCTGCCAATGAGGCTGTGATTGGCGACCAAGACACACATGATCCAAGTTGACTGTTACGCTTTCTCCAGTGATAATAAGACTAATAATAATTATAAAAAAGTAATAATAAGACTATCTTTGACACTACCACGAGCTGCAAACAAAAAGTAGCTACCTAAACTGAAGCTATTAAAGCTAAAAAAAACAATATGACAATAAAATAGCAACGTGGCAATAGCTCATTGTTTTGAAAGCAACTGAGCTACCATAACACTTCTGACAAAGAATGTAGTTATGTTAGTTCCTCTCTCACGCTATATGGCACTTGTAGTGGAACATATGCTAATAGAGGTGCAATTGTGCTCTATTTGACACTGTCAGATTCACTCAGGATATTGTTTCTAGGAACTCATTTTGCATCACAGGCTGTTTAATTACTCTTTGTTCACAGCTCAATGTGATAGCCATACATGACCTCTTTATGACAGCAGTCTGAGAGCGCTTTCTTCAGACCATGATGGCGGGTGTTTTCATTTTAAAGGCTGTCTGAAGCATCTTAAGTCTCTTTGCCAGTTTTGTTGTCGGGAATTTGTCTTTTTTTCCCTCTAATATGTCTTGTCAGAACGTCAGGGTAGCGGCGCAGGAACTAACATCTGAGATCCCAGGTGCCTCTAGCTTCCGCAGCAGACTCGTACCTATTACTTCCTCTTTTTCCTCGCACTCTGAGATCCGCACCACAGCAGGACCTCATTATGACAGCCAGAATGAGAGCGATGAAGAGAGCGAGCGCTGTCTACTGTACAAGAGCTTGTCCATCAAACTCTTCTTGAGAGGAGTGCTGTTTAACACAACGGTCAAGACGCTTGAGGCGTAAACTAGTCCGCCAACTTACCAGCAGCAGGAATCAAGCACAAGATGATGAAATCACTCAGGATGAAAATGCACTCACGCTGATGGGCGGCCAACTAATGCAGTTTTAAAGATCTTAAATTGTTTTTTTTTTTTACTCCATAATGTGTGTTTTTATCTTTTTCAGCTAACACCTGTCGGAACCACCATCTTCTCAGGTTTTACAGGGAACAATGGGGCTGTTGACATTGATGATGGTCCTAACGGACAAAAAATGCTTTTTCAGCATTGTGATTCTCTTTTATCACAGTACAGTAATACAATCTTTCATAGACATATTCACGTTTAAACTCAATAAATATAACTTTGTTTAACTACCACCACGAGTGCCATCTATTATTGCCTTGTTTAACTAAAAGTGCACTTTTCCTTGTTTTAAATCTAGCCAAAAAGCCATGTGTTGACTGTGAAACAGTGGACTTTAATTATATGCATTTATGGTGTAATTACTAAATTTCCGTGCCAATCCATGTTATTTTTTACCGCGAATAATGCGCTATCACTTTCAGCGCGTGCAGCACAACAGAAATAGACTCCGTGCGGAAACGATCGCAGCATGTCTGCTGCAGCTTGAGGCGTAAACTAGTCCGCCAACTTACCAGCACCAGGAATCAAGCACAAGATGATGAAATCACTCAGGATGAAAATGCACTCACGCTGATGGGCGGCCAACTAATGCAGTTTTAAAGATCTTAAATTGTTTTTTTTTTTTACTCCATAATGTGTGTTTTTATCTTTTTCAGCTAACACCTGTCGGAACCACCATCTTCTCAGGTTTTACAGGGAACAATGGGGCTGTTGACATTGATGATGGTCCTAACGGACAAATTGAATACACCATTCAGTACAACCCTAAAGATCCGGTATGCGTTTTTCAATTTCCTTTTGTTTCCTTGTGTGTGTGTGTGTGTGTGTGTGTGTGTGTGAGAGAGAGATAGGGCATTATGTAAAAAAATATATATAAATAAATACATATGTATATCAAAAATCTTAAAAAGACTACATGTAAAAGACTCCTGTTTTGATTAACTAACGTTTTCAAATATAATTTGAGTAATAACATGCGTATGTAACAATATGCATTGTTATAAAAAATACAATAATAATAAAAATAATTAGTAGTAGCCTATGGTAATATTCTAAATATAAGTCATTCTTAATACAATTGTCGGTAAGATTTTATTTTTACAGTGTCCTTTTTATGCATGTACAGTATTTACAATGAAAATAACAGTAAATTATGCATAATTACAAGCAACTAAAACAATTACTCTGTACTTATTTGTGTAATTACAATGTAACAAAGACATTGCTTTGTTATAACCCAATTTTTCTAATTTATAACAATTGGTCAGATATATTTTATCATACGATTAATCACAATTGTATTGTTTTATTTTATATTATTTATATTTTTTGTTATTTTACAGTTTTATTTGATTGACATCAGTAGTTTTATGTTTCTCTTCAGGTTTATGCATCTACAGTAGCAGCAGTCATTTTATAGGAACATACATACATATCACATATTTGTATTATTTTCTTTTTCTTTATACATTTTTAATATGGTCTTGGTCTTCAAAATGAAGTACAGAGAGTTTCCGACTGGTGCTTTTCAGTTGATTTACTTCACAAAACCTAAACCTTGGTGAATACATTATTGTGCATCATTGATTATTGCCAAGCATTATATAGCACAGTTCAGCAACATGAAAGTATTCTGACAAAACAGCAATAAATGCACCAAATAAAATATAGCAGAGAATATGCTTGTCGTGAAATGCAAATAAAATTACTTCAGCAAATCATTTAAATGAATATGGTGGTATTACGCATGCAAATTGGTGACATTTTCATACTGCTTCTTAATGAGCAGCATTATTACCATAAGTGGAGTGAGAGGAGCTAAACACTTCAAACCACATTTTTTAAGTAACATTATAAAACACATATGGATTTAACTAAAAAAGCACCACACCGTACAAAATAATGAAAGTCATACACCTAGGTTCACTTGGTCTGCTATATTCTGAAGATAACTGAGTTTAAGTGAGTGATTCTTGGCCGGAATAACCTGCAATTTGTACAAGACTTTATGCTGGTGTTCAGTGGTCTGGCTATACAAGACTACTACTGTATATTCACTTCTTAATTAAGGTTTTACACCATTTACACATCAAACACTTTTGATTTCAAAAGAGCAAGGAGCCTCCTGTCTCCATGTCCCTTTTAATTAAAGTCTTACATCTCCACCTGTATTGCTAAAAAGGGTGAGGTTTTGAAAGTCAAGCAGTTTTGTCCCATCAGCATTCTCTTCTTACTGAAGCAGATAGATGATGAATATCTCATGAGGCTGGGAGTGTGTGAGCCTTTGTGTGCATGTGTGTGTTTTAAGAGGGAAACCCTTTTGACCTACCCTTTTCTTCTCCACAGACCACAAACAGGACATTCGACATCCCTCTCACCCTGTCTGGATCAGTGGTTCTGAGAGAGAGGCTGAATTATGAAGAGATCACACGCTACCTGGTCATCATTCAGGCCAACGTAAGTCTGTGCGGGAGGAGGAGAAACAGTAGGAGAGATACAGTAGATAAAAGAATGAAATATTTACTCAACCACATGTCGTTCCAACCCTGTAAGTCTTGTTCTTTATTCTGTGTAACACAAACTGAGATGTTAGACAGAGTGTCCAAGCTTGTTTTGTCCATAAAACAAAAGTAAATGGTAATTTTCTCTGCCAAACTCAAAAATGTTTCAAAAAAGAACTAAAAAAGTAGTTTATACAACTGAAAGGACTTCTTATGAAGTTGTATGAGAACTTTGTGTGCGGAACAGTCTGACATTTAAGCTTTTATTCACTGGAAATCTCCTCCAAATCCCTCAAATCTAATTTGGTGTTGTGTTCAATTCAGAAACAATGCCTTTAAACACATCATGCCATGTGTTTGCCATTAATTGAGGCTAGATATCATTGGTTGGACTTAAATTTCAGTAAGTTCCTCGGGTGAAGGCTTTATAAGACTTGGAATAAAGTTTAACTATTTTTATGATACTTGAAGTATAATTGATGTCTTAAGGTGTGGCCACGTTTACTGTTGTTGGCTAATTTTCATCGATGAAATCCAGTCATTTCAATAGGAATCCACACAACTGGGAATTTTGTTTGAGGGTGAAAGTTTTCCCCACACATATTTTGCAGAAGGTTCCAGTTGGTCACATGAATTCACCGCCTTGACCAAAAGAAAGCTGCTTGGTTTGAAAGGGACTTATTGTATGTGTGAGCTGTGTTACATCTCTACACTTTTGACATTAGTTAATGGACCTTATTTGCCTGCAAACATCCGTCAATCTTTTGCTAATGTGACCACACATTTCAGTATCTTGGATTTGATGTCGACATGAAATGCCTTTTGCAATCAACTTCACTCCAAGTAAAACAAAGAAAATGGAGGACTTGAAGTGAGGGGGGTTGGAAGAGTAAGTGAGATGCACAGTTTTCTCCTGGCTGTCAGTAAAATGTCTTATTTTGACTTTGACTGGAGAGTCTTTTTGGCTAGTGTGTAAGTTTGGAATCTTGTTGGATTCAAACTCCATCCCTAAGTCCAAAGTTTGTGTTTCCCTTCAGGACCGAGCTCCAAACCCAAAGGACCGGCTCACCGCCACCACCACGCTCACGGTGGATGTGTTGGACGGGGATGACCTGGGCCCAATGTTTCTGCCTTGCAGCCTGGTAGACAACACCCGTGACTGCAAACCTCTCACGTACCGCGCCAGCATCCTGGAGCTTACAGATCCGGTGAGCGGTTCCTTATCCTGTGCTTTTCCAGCTGTGTCTTACGTTGAGTAGTTACATTAAGTCTCCTCGTATATTGTAGCTCCAGCCCAAGAATTTAACTGGCACTGGTATGTAGTTTGACTGAAATGTATTTTGCATTTCTGGTCTTGAAGAACATCTCTATTACTTGACAGACCAAATGGCTTTGCATTGCACACGCTTCTAACAATAGGGATTGTTTAATTTCTGATTCTACAGTGTTTTGATTCTTTTAGTCTTTTCTATCACTTACTTAGTCTCATGAGAAATTTGACTCGTTTTAGTTCATTTTGAGTTGGACATGTTGGAAATAATGACTTGCGGTTCAATAAATATGTCAAGAACCTATTTGGTGAGGGAGTGACTCCTTAAACTGATTCAAACAGAATCATCAGTATGAGACTGATTCTTGATAAACATATTAAAAATGGCTCATTTGTTGCAGTTTAGTGAATAAACCAATAACTGCTCTACTGAGTGAGTCATTAACTGCCTCAAGCAGGTTTTTTAATGTAATTCGTTAAAAATGACTTGCTCATTTTGGTGAATTGGACAGTTTGGGTCTTGCTGTATGATTACTTGGCATTAAAATGCATATTTAAATGCCATTACAACCATTCTGGTTCCAGTAGTTTTAAAAAATGGACACAGTTCTGAATAAGAACCATTTTTCGGCTCACAACCATACAAATAAGTTGCTGTTGCCATTACTTTTTAATTACCACCAAAAATGAGTTTTTGAAGTGAAACGTAATATAGATAAATGAGATGATTAAGGGATAATTTGTGAGTGAGAGTGAACGTGTATGCAACAAAATGCAAGTGTAAAGTGTAAATAATACAAGTCTTATTTTTGTGCTAAACTTTGTCTGGCTCAAGGGCAAAGTGGTGATGGGGTTTTTAGTAACTCAGTTCACAGGTCACCCCTATCTACGATTGCACCTGCAATATTTGCAGCACCAGCGCAGAGCCTTGAGCACTAGGATATCGCCACCCGGCTTATATGATAAATGCTACTTTAAAAACATGAAATTATGGCCATGGGGCAAACAACCTTAAATCAGCATTTCTATTAGCTTCAGATTTGGTTGATGTATTGAAAACGTCTCGGTTACGTATGGTAACCCTCGTTCCCTGAAGGAGGGAACGGAGACGTCACGTCGTGACCGACGAATTGGGATATCGCGTCGATAGACCAATCTACTTCGAGTGTAAACTAAACGAGCCAATGCACATTGGCATGCAATTATTGCATCCAGCTGCCGCTGATCACAGCGTGAGTATAATAAGGCAGCAGGTGCAATGCATAGCAGGTTTTTGCTGAGGAGCCGAGCCGGCGACCCGGCCGCTCAGCAGTGGTACAGCAACCGTGGCGACGGGACGTGACGTCTCCGTTCCCTCCTTCAGGGAACGAGGGTTACCATACGTAACCGAGAAATTCCCTTTC
>NW_015548217.1:3960145-3960464 GCF_001515605.1 Sinocyclocheilus anshuiensis | reverse complement strand
CCCACGCCCGGCTCCACGACGCCGCTTTGCTGAAGGCTGCTGCGGATGTGGCGCGGGACCGGGGGCGGACGCAGGGGCCCGCCCTCGGCAATGAACAGGCTGGGGCGCTGCAGCCGGCGGACGGATGGATGCAGCAGCTGCCCGCCGGGGCAGGATGTGTCGGATTGCCTCAATCTGCTTCTGGGCAGCCGAGAACTGCTGTGCAAAGCTCTCGACTGCGTCGCCGAAGAGGCCGGTCTGGGACACAGGGGAATTGAGGAACCGAACCTTGTCGGTGTCCCTCATGTCCGCCAGACACAGCCAGAGATGGAGCTCCTGG
>NW_015548217.1:3958715-3960135 GCF_001515605.1 Sinocyclocheilus anshuiensis | reverse complement strand
GTAAAAGGTGTCGTCCACGACCTGGTGAGCTCGTCATGCACCTCCGGGAAGAAAGGCACCAGGGGGGGGCGCTGAGAACCAGCGCGAGCCACCCCTAGAAACCAATCATCCAGCCTTGAGGGCTCGGGACGCAGTGGAGGTTTCCACTCGAGCCCGACCCTTTCGGCGGTCCGGGAATGCTTGCAGCACGACATGGGGTAGTGCAGCCTGAAGTGCGCAACCCACTCGACACTGTAACGACCACCGCTGAAGCGCCGTCCCGCCAACACAGAAAGCTTCCGAGAGCGTGCTGAACTCGTAGTTCTCGAAATAAACATAGAGCAGCACGATGTTGTTGCTCGGCTCCGAAGCGAAAAGCTGGTATGCATTGCACCTGCTGCCTTATTATACTCACGCTGTGATCAGCGGCAGCTGGATGCAATAATTGCATGCCAATGTGCATTGGCTCGTTTAGTTTACACTCGAAGTAGATTGGTCTATCGAAGCGATATCCCAATTCGTCGGTCACGACGTGACTCGTAGTGACCGACTGAAAGGGAACTTGATTTATTTTCAGCCAACTCTCAACAAAGTGAAATTATGTTTTACTTGAATATTGCACATTGTTTTTTTTGTTTTGTTTTGTTTTTTTGCGTGAAGCTGCATTCGTAACCTATTTTACTCCAATAATGTGAGGTGTTTACGAGTGAAATGGGTTAATCAATGAAGTGGGTAGGACAGAACTTAATTTTATTTATTGAGAGTTAATGAAAAGTGAGAGTTACCAGAATAAAAGTAAAAGTGTAAAAAGTGTAAGAGTGTAAGTTAAACAATCCTAAAACAATGTTTGTTAACATTAACCAATAGTCCAAAAGGACCTATTTGAACCTCCATTTTTGGTATTAATCTCAGCCGTTACGTTTGTTTGGACATCTTGCTCGTCTGGTCTTCTTCTGGTACCGCAACAGCTTTGGGCAGGATTGATGTCAGGAAATTTCCTCTGTTTGAGTCACTCTGTTGGCGGCATACTTCTTTATACTGAGTTATTGCCATGTTGCTTGACTCAGCTTTGAAGTTTTACATCACAGACAGGTGCTTTAATATTCCGCTGTACATTTTTCTGATACACTTTGGAATTCATTTGTTCCTCAATGATAGACAGCTTCTACCAGAAAAAAAAAGCCTTCCTGTACCAATATAATCATTTCACCTTGCTTTAAAGTTGAGATGATGAGTGGAGCAGAAATTTGTTGCAAGTAGAGCAAGAGCAAGTATTTCTTTCAATTTCTTTCTCTATCCCCCTTTTTTTCCTATGATTCAGATGCCTATAGTCGCCAGTCTGTTTTACATTCATGTTGCTTTATGGTGTTATAAAATGGAAAGACATACACTCTTTTTGGACAACATTTTAACTGATAAAACCACAATCACAATCAAGCCA
>NW_015548217.1:3954684-3958375 GCF_001515605.1 Sinocyclocheilus anshuiensis | reverse complement strand
TTTTTGTTTTGTTTTGTTTTTTTGTTTTTTTGCAGCAATGCCATAGAAGAACCATTTTAGGTTCCCCAAAGAACCTTTCAGTGAACAGTTCTTAAAACAACCATTTTTTAACAATAAAGAATCATTTGTGGAAGGTTCCATGGATGTTAGAAAGCTTCATGGTTCTTCATGAAACCATAGATGCCAATAAAGACCCTTATTTTAAGAGTGTATTTGTGTAGCAAACAACAGCATATTGAACTTGAACTCGCATTTAAATGGCATTTTAAACAATTAAGTTTAAACATATATCTTTTATATGGTTCTAGCTTTTATATGACTTTAAATGTGATCTACATTATAGACAAACTACATTATGCAGTCATCACGGCAGCACCAATTGGTTGTTCAAAAACTATAACTTTGCTGGGTTATAAGCCTTATGTAATATAAAGAAATGTGTTTTGCATGTGGTTAGTTGCATAAGACTTTGATTGGACACATTAAAGAAGCTACATTAAAGAGATTCAGATGTATTTATTTATTTTTTCTTTCAAAGATAAAAATCTAGCAAATCTCTTTATGGATAATAACTTTTTTCTTTGTTATAAAACCCAGTGTGTTTATACAGTCAAGCTGTCAGTCTGCAAAGTATGTTAATAGTGCTAAAAGCACGGAAAGCTAAAAGCATTACGAGGTAGATAATTCACAGGTAATTAGTTTAACGCTTCAAACACGAGAGGTGATGGTGATTCATTGATTAAATATTCCTAATTTAAATGTAAAACAGATTGCTTGTTAACAGCGTACTGAAGAAACCTTTTTTAAACAAGGTAAACACTTCTTAGCACTATTACTTCTCACTGCAGAAGCATTCAGTTTTATGACAATAACGTGTTATTTCCTTATCGTTCACACTTTTTTAATTTGTTAATTAGGCTTAGAAAGTCCCAGAATCTAGAAAACAAAGTTGCATAAAACATAAAACTTTTGTATCACATTTTCTTTCCCCCAACCGTAGTAAAAGCAAGCTGAGAGCTTTATGTTTATTGTGGTGGTGTTAGTACATTAGTGCTTTAGCTCTTTCAGCCCATTTGCCCTATCCATGCTTGTCTGACAGCCAGAGTGAGCAAAGAGGTGCTCTAAATCATGTTTACTTTAACATTTTGAGCCGTTTGACTTCGGGCCAGCAGATGCATCCAAGGACACATTTTAGAGGAGCTGTGTTGTGCGTGGCCAATGATTAGGTATTCTAAAGCTCAGCCGCCTTTATCAGCTGTCAGAGGAGCTGCACTCTGCTCTGTGTGCCATTACTCAGGTGGTCAGTTCCCTCCACAGCTCGCCTCTTTTTCACTTCCATGTGTCCCCCTCTGTCTGTACCCTCTTCGTTTTATCACGTCTGCACTCCTCTGTTTCTCTCTCTTTTTCTTACTGCCTACCGCGTTATCTCATGAAGTGCTTCCTGGAGTATATCGGCCCCTCTGCTACAGACCAATTGAAGTACTTCATGTACTTAATTATTTCGCCCGTGTTCTGGCTAGATAAAAAAAATGGCACCTTCTGAGAATAAATTTAGCTGAAAGACTGGAAATAAGATAAATCTTTACGTACGACTGAGTGATATGACAAAAATCATATATCATGCTGTGAATAATCTGGCAAATGTGGAATATATAAGATAAATATTTGGATATGTAATATATATATATATATATATATATATGTACTTTACTTTAAATATGCACTACGCAACTTGTAGTGTGATACGTGTTTGGCGTAAGTGACGCATTATTGGTTAGGCATACAGAGCGGACAGAATGTGACGCAGTTTCCACCTGTGCAGCATCTCTAAGTGCAGGGCAAAAGTTACTGATGACAAACTACCTTCAATGCATATCAGTGTGTATATGGTGAAACCCTGCACATAAATAAATGGTGGAAAGAAATTTGATGACTCCGGCTCCCTGATCAGAGTACTGAAGTGGTTAACACCATTAAAGAACCGGCATTAGTGGGGCAGCCCCCAACACTAACCATATAGTAATTGCATGTAGTTAATTAATATGACTCACTACTTAAATGTATAATTACACTGTAACAAGGACACCTTAAAATAAAGTGTAACCTATTTTTTAATTGTACATATTTATATAACATAGAAATAAAATTATACAATTATTTATAAAACATAATACATACGTAATATGTATTTTATAGATTTAAATATGCAATTATATATGCTTAAAAATATTATATTAAGATATTATATATGTATACATTATTTATAAATTACATTTGTTATGGTCTTGCATTTCAGATAAAGATAACGCAAACTATGTATTACCTAATAATTAGTAATTAAAAATATATTTTAAAAAAGTATAGTTATGTGCAGCTTAACACTTTTGCCATGTTGTTTTAAAGTAGTGTTTGATATTGTATAATATCTAGACATCTAATATTTTAATGTTTATCAAATTTATCATGAATTTAAAATTGGTCATTAATTTACTGGGCTTCAATAAAACAAGAATAAATAATTTTATTAATAATTTTATTTAAATAATAAAATAAAAATAAAAAATGTTTTGGTGTGTAAACTTTTATTTTGCAGGCAAGAGACAGATTATTAAAACTTTTAAATTATTTTTTTTTTGGTATCGATTTAATAAGTTATTTTTTATCCCAGCAGGGGTCTGAATGTGTTATATTGGAGTAGATGGTGCATGTGGACTCTCTGTGGAAAACCATCCTGGAGTCAGGCCAGTCTTATCCAAAGGGCAGCGAACAGGGATGACAACACTTTTTGATACTCTAATTTGGTTATTTGGCCAGTTTATTGCTTCAGCGGCCCACTGTTGGGAGCTCATGGTGGGAGGTTAATAAAACGCCAGTAATGAGTCACGTTCCTCATTAATTACTGTAATAAAAGACTGGGTTCAAACATCCCATATGGACCGAGCTCATCTCACCCCCCTGGTGTCAGGGATTCATCACAGTCACTTCAGTCACCATCCAGAATAATTACCCGATCACAGTCACCTGAGTTCTGATCCCCCGCACCTGCTGTCACCAATCAAGCCACACTACAAATACACACACAGCACAGTCACTCACTGTCCGGTCTACCGTTCACTCCTACGAACTGCTCTGGACTCTCTCTGCCAAATTCTCCTAGAACGAATTACCTGCTGTTCCTCCCGCGATCCTCCAACGACTCCTTGGAAACTGTTCCACGATCTCCAATGTAACCGGCATCCGATCCTCACCATCAGAACTCAGATAAGCACCCTGGAACCATTCACTGTGTTGACACTCACCTGCCTTTAACTCACCTATTCCAGTCATCCCCTTACCCAGTCAATAAACCATCCTGATTTGCACTTACCTGTTGTGTCTGGCCTTGCTTTGTGACAGAAGACCGGACCATAACAAATACCTCCATGGATCCTCGACCTCCCACACCCGCAGAAGTCCTGGAGGAGCTGGTAAACGCCCTCCGGGCTTCTCTGCTTCCTCCGGCAACCCCCCAATCTGCCTCTGTAAGTCCCATGGCCATGCCTGCTTCCTACGCGGGTGATACAGCTGAGTGTGGCGGCTTCCTCCTGCAATTGTCCTTGTTCATCGAGATGCAGCCGCAGAAGTTTTCCTCCGAACGCACTAAGGTAGCATTCCTGATATCACTTCTTACTGGAAGAGCGCTATTATGGGC
>NW_015548217.1:3946553-3951208 GCF_001515605.1 Sinocyclocheilus anshuiensis | reverse complement strand
CCTTCCACGTCTCCAGCTGCGTCCAGTTTCTTCTTCGTGGGCAAGAAGGACGGGGGCTTGCGGCCGTGTATCGACTATAGGACTCTGAACTCCCATACTGTGAAACTGCCCTATCCACTCCCGGCCGCCCCGGCCGCCCTCGAGGAACTCCGTGGGGCCTGCATCTTCTCCAAGCTGGACCTGCGAAGTCTCGTTCGAATCGTTCGAATCCGGGAGGGCGACGAGTGGAAGACGGCATTCATTACACCATCTGGCCACTATGAGTACCTTGTCATGCCGTATGGGCTAGCCAACGCCCCGTCGGTCTTCCAGGGGTTCATGAACGAGGTGTTCCGGGAGTTCCTCCACCGCTCTGTGATAGTCTATATCGATGATATACTCATTTACTCCCGGAACGTGGCCGACCATCGCCAACACTTTCAGCAGGTCCTACAGAAGCTCCGTTTACACCATCTCTTCTTGAAGCTGGAGAAATGTGAATTCCATCGCCCCACGGTGCATTTCCTGGGTTACATCGTCGGCCAGGAGGGAATTCAGATGGACCAGGGGAAGGTTGACGCAGTCAAGGAGTGGCCTCTTCCCCAGACTGTAAAGGAGCTCCAGAGATTTCTAGGATTCGCTAACTTCTATCGTCGATTCATCAAGGATTTCAGTTCCCACACTGCTCCTTTGACTTCCATGCTCCGAGGAAAACCCAAGTCCCTGTCCTGGACCACCAGCGCCCACGAAGCTCTCACAAAGCTCCGAAGAGCCTTCAGCACGGCCCCCATCCTTCATCATCCTGATCCGGACATTCCATTCATAGTGGAAGTGGACGCCTCCACCACCGGCGCTGGGGCCGTGCTGTCCCAACTGTTCGGTGAGCCTCCTCGCCTCCAGCCTTGCGCATACCAGCGGAGCAGAATTACGACGTCGGCAACCGGGAGTTGCTGGCTATCAAACTCGCCCTGGAGGAGTGGCGGCACTGGCTGGAGGGAGCTAACCACCCATTCACCGTGATTACCGACCACAAAAATCTTCAGTACCTCAGAGAAGCCAAGAGACCTAACCCTCGCCAAGCCCGCTGGGCATTGTTCTTCACCAGATTTCAGTTCACCATCACCTATCGTCCCGGAAATCGTAACAATAAAGCCGATGCCCTCTCACGCATGCACTCTCCAGACACTCCTTCCGATCCTGAACCCATTCTCCCTCCAGCCATGATTGTAAGCCCCATACAATGGAACATCGACGAGGACATTCGGGCCGCCACTCTCACGGAACCTGCTCCGCCGGGAGGCCCAGAAGGGAAAACGTATGTGCCCACTTCCCAGCGACAATCCCTTCTGGGCTCAGTGCACAATGTACCGGGCTCTGGACACCCAGGCAGCCAACGGTTCCACGATCTCCAACGTAACCGGCATCCGATCCTCACCATCAGAACTCAGATAAGCACCCTGGAACCATTCACTGTGTTGACACTCACCTGCCTTTAACTCACCTATTCCAGTCATCCCCTTACCCAGTCAATAAACCATCCTGATTTGCACTTACCTGTTGTGTCTGGCCTTGCTTTGTGACACCTGGACACTTAGGCCAGAAACATTGTCGACTCAGGGTCATAAATAAGCAACACAACATTGGTAGTAAAAATAAATATTTCTTAAGCATCAAATCAGCATATTGGAATGAATCCTAAAGGATCATGTGTGCAGTAATGATGAAAATTCTGATATGCCATCACAGGAATAAATTAAATTTTAAAACATATTAAAATAGAAAACAGTTTATTTGAATTGCAATAATTATCAAATAAATGCAGCATTGGTGAGCAAAAGTACTTTTGTATTACTTTGTGTCAGCTGGGTGGGCTTGCTTATTTGTTTTCTAATATCAAAAAATCCCAAAGTTATATTTTTTGCAACTTTCACAACAAAAGTGAAATTAATAAGCCTCATTTGAAAAAGTAACTCTAAATGTAAGAGTAATCTGATTATGTGTTACTTGTAATGCGTTAACAACAACACTGAGTGCATGTTTATAAGACTCTCAAACTGTTACGCCACCATTACAGTAGTTGATTTGACAACGAAAACTGAATTAAAACCCACTATAGCACCTATTATTGTAATGCTGAGAATTGCATTACATTCGGAATTGCATTAAGACACATTTCTGCAAACAGTTGCATGAGCTTGCATAGGGAAAAGCGTTAGCATTCACTTAGGTATGCTATGGGCCTTTGGCTACATTAACATAACAGCACGATACACTTGTCAGTACTGTTTGAAGAGCTAAATACGGTTCCGCTCATATAAAGTTCGTTATGAAAGCAAGTGACAACCACATTCTATAACCAAAATGACTACCTGCAATTTTCAAGGGTCATGACTGAATGTTTAGAGTGTGTTCAGTTGGTAAGTGCTGCATTAACAGAACAACAGTCCACAATTAGCTGCCTGTCATGTCACTGACATACTGTACATGTGACATAAGAGCTTGCGTCGCGGGTTATTGTTCTGCTGTCAATCACTAATATTACTGGCTGTCAACCTATGTCAGGTTAGGGAAAATGGCTGAAAAATGGCTATTGTGTAGCTGTTGAATGAGACCAAACTCCCATTCTCTTTGGGTACAGAAAAAAAAAAAAAAAAACTTTATGGCCACATAGATGATCAAATGAAAGCAACAGAATATAGTTTAATAATTTAAATTTTTGCCATTGTTATGCAACTTAATATTTGTGTGTTTATCTGTATTTTACAGTGGCTGGATTCAAACTATTGACAGAATTGTCAATATATAATAACAAAATTAATCTTTGTTGACACAATATGGAGCCCTGAGATTTACTCTTGCTGTCTTTAATTAGTGAAAAGAATTGACTTTATTATTTTTTTTTAAACGGTATTTGATCAGGTCCTACAGTAATTACAGCACAATTTTAGTTATACCTATTAATTAATACAGATGTTTTAACTAAAAACTATAACTAAAACTAAAACTATTAAAAATAAAAATGAAATAAAGCTGAAATATAAATATAAGATATAAATATTAGAATGAAAAACTTACACACACACAAAAATGCCTGGACAACTATCTGAAATAAAATAAGTAAACTTGAAATAAATGAAAGATAAATAAATAAATAAATAAATAACAAAAGCACATAATGAAATGGCTAAATCTTTAACTCAAATTAAAATGTAAAAATAAAAGCTATTTCAAAATATTAACAAATGGTATATTGTTCATGTGCACAAACATAGCTCCAGGTAATATGAAACAAAGCTCACTGCATTACAGCCTAGTTTCTTTTTTTTCTTTTTTTCAATGACAAATTCAAATGAATTGTGAGCTACTTTGGCTTATGATGACTTGCATAAGTAATATCAAATATATTACTGTAAATAAGTCATTTTCCCTTGAGTATTTTCTCCTAGGACTGTACAAATGCAGCATTTGTGTGCATAATGGATGACTGAGGGAGTATTATGGGTAATCACACCCAGCGAAGACCTCACGAGCTTGTGATTTACTGCTGTCAGAGGCATTATAATTGCAGGGACTGGGAATTACAGGGCAACCATGAGAAATAAATCTTAACCATGCTGATTTTCTGCTGCTGCTTATTAAATCTAGGAGGAATACATGTGTTTGTTTGTCCAGTTACCATTTTATGCAGCATAGCCGAGACTGGGCAGCGTGTTCTCTTCTGTTGAAATGAAAAATGAACTTTGAGTCTGGAATCTTATCTTTCTCCTTGAATTTGGTGTTTGTAATTTGCAGTGTATTTGGAGTTTATTTATAATGTTTCATGCTTATATCTGACTCACAGTTCTGTAAATCGATGTTCTCTTCATTTTTAAATCGGTAGTGTTGTTTTTTAAGACTATGCCTGGTACTTTGGTGCATAACTTGTGCAATATTTGTGGCTTGTTGAGAATATGTGTGCTACTATACCTTTCTAAGCAATGCCACATTTTGATTTTTGCCTGTACTCTTAAAAATAAGAGTGCCTAAAGCAATGCCATAGAAGAACCATTGTGGGTTTCCAAAATAACCTTTAAATGAACAGTTCTTAAAAGAACCATATTCTTAGTTTTAAGAACATTTTACAGGTCTATTATAGCCTACATTGAATTATAGGCCTATAGCCTAAATAAAATTGTTAACATTTCAGTCATCAATAGCCGGGTTTCCATCCAAAGTTCCGAATTTAACTTATGTGCAAAATTGGAATATAGCATAAAACATTTGCGAACAAGCACTGTTTCCATCCAACGAGTCAGAGAGAACAAAATCGTCACTTCCTGATAAACTGGCAATAAATATCACTAAGGAAAGTAAGAGAAGCCACTGAATATAATAATTCTCAAATATAATAAATTACTTGCGCTTTGAGTGAGCAGACGAAACACAATAAATGCGGTCTTGCTTTCGGAGGTGAATGTCAGCTGTTTGGGAACGCAGTCGTGGTAGACCGTTCTGGGAGGCAGTTATACAGAAATACTTTGACGACAGACTTTGCTCGGGCACTTCAGAATGACCATGACAACATTTCAGATGCTGTGCAACAAAATCAGTCCACTGGTTAGACAGGTTGTGCTGTCCCATAGTGCAAAGTCACATGACTTTTTTGAACGCTCATGCGGGATTTATTCGCAAAATGC
>NW_015548217.1:3943050-3946500 GCF_001515605.1 Sinocyclocheilus anshuiensis | reverse complement strand
GGGTTTTTTCAATGTATGCTTCAGACACGGGTCACGACGAGGCGTTCCCCATAGCGACCCCTAGAGGACGCAGTGTCTCGTTCCCTACTCAGGGAACCATGGTTACATAAGTAACCTGAGACTTTTCTTCTCATTGTTTTCACTATGTTCGGGCCACAAGAGAAACATTAAGGAAATATATTAAAACAGTTATAGCCTATACCGCATAGTATTTCAGTTTTCCTACTTCAAAATTTAATTCAATTAGATTTATTTATTTATTTTTATTTATTTATTTTTTCATATAGTGTTGCAACTAAAAAATGTATTTGCCACTGAGATTGAAAGTTAATTGCTGTGTCTCACAGCTTCGCCCCCCCGGAGGTCACATTCATCATTCGCGATGATGTCTCATTTCAGAATAGTAACTATTATAAAACTTACTGTTATTCCTTTTGAGGCATAAATTACTGTAATTTCATCAGTCATCAAGAGTCTGTGCCGTGAACTTAACATACTTTTTCAAAATCCAGTGTTTAGTTGATCCTGTTAAGCAGTGGTATAAACTATTCTAGTCAGTGCAATTAGTTACTGTACTTAAGTAACTTTTTCGCTACTTTACTGAGTATCAAAGATATTACCAACTTTTACGCTCTACTCGGGTGCATTTTTGAATAAATATATGTACAGTACTCTTTACTCCACTACATTCGTGATAAGTAATGCAATTACTTGTTACATTTTACATGACATCTTACTTTTTCTGCAGCAGTTTATTTCTGCTACAAAAGAAGTAATATCGCCATCTACAGGGAGGGAGGTACTATGTCTTGTGTGTTTTTCCCTTACTCACCCCAAATAGGCTACTTTACTTGAATGTACCGTAAGTGCATTAGTAGGTAGTTGTGAATCTCATGCATTTGACATATACAATGAGGACATGGCTGAGACCTTTTTGAAGGATGTTGGTTTACTTATGCCCTTGTTGAGTACTTGAGCTTTTCTGAGACTTCAGTGTGTGAAGACATTTAAGAGGCTATTGTGTCAACCTTGTTTTATTGCAGTATTGAGGTGATGTCTATAGAGTGTTGAGGACTAGTGCATCTTTGAGCCTACATTCTGTACGAGTAAAATTCTTAAATGCTGTTAAAATCAGATACTCAAGTCATGTTGGAATTGGTGACTTGTAACTTGTAATGGAGTAATTTTTGCTGTAAGGTATCTGTAGTTTTACTCAAGTACAGTTTTCAGGTTCTCTTTACACCTCTGCTGATAAGCGATCATTGTCACATTTGTAAACATAATGGCTTTCTTCTTCTGTGAAGGGGTTTGGGGTCACAGCGGCCCGTTAAAGACCTGTATTAATTTATTTAAGCTGTTGAACACACAAAACATATATTTTGAAGAATGTTGGTTACCAGGATTTGAATGTAACTTTTTCACTCATAAGCCAATTTGGCTGCTAAATTGGCTGCTAACAAAAAATTAAAAATTCAGAAATAAACCAACAGCTTGCAGCTGTCCACACTGGATGTGACAAAGCGGGCATTTCAAATCACTTGAACTTTGTGTTAGTAAGTCATAAATAGAACGAGACATCAGTTTACTGTCGGGGATTTGTCGTGTCATGCCACATCCAGTGTAGACAGCATAATTTGATCATAATGGGTTCTATTGTATTTTGTGGCTTCGCATCCGGTGTAGACACGGTGTGAGTCTTCAGTCATTTTCGACTCTTCGTTATTGCTTCAATGCAAAGGAAACCAGTGAGCCCGCCACACCGTTATTTGTCAGGTATGTTCAAGTAAGCTAGATATGCACAGATGCTGTGCAATTAGGCTTTATTTAATATATCATGATGACTCATAAATTCAGTATTTGCACTAAATCTGCGTAGATTTAGAGCGAATATAATTTACGAAACGTAACCTGCCAGATTGGTTATTGATTTGACTGCGTTACCCGCCAAAGTTGATTTTTATCCACATTTGGTGGGTTGGCAGGTGTTAATTTCAAACCCTGTTGGTAACCAAACAGTTGATGGTAGCCATTAATCAGAATGTCATATTGAATCTTCCAGTGATAATGGCAGACTTCTCTCTGGTGATTTATGCAGGATTCTCCAATCATTTAATCTGCTTAATCTCTGCCCACTGCAAATTTGCTTTCATCTGCCTCCACTTTTGAGTGCCACGCCCACATCGCAACATCCAATCAACAATTGAGGAACCGAACCAAGTCCCTGCCCTACTTTTTTTTCTTTTCTGTTAATCCATTCCACTTGGATATACGTCACAGTAGAAAGAAGAAAAGATCTCAAGTTACTTCAGTTTTGTCACGACTTCAAGCTTGTGTGAGGTATTTTGCTTGTCAGTGTTCGTCTCAAGATCCTGCCACCCAAATGGACAAATGTTCTTTCAGAAGAGAGTTTTGGCACAGCTGTCTTGAAGATTAGTTTCTCCCTGCTCTTTGCTGACTTGCAGAGCAGCTTTTTGTTTTCTGGCAGCTTCATTTTCACCAAGGCGTCTCTGAGTTCACCCACGCCACTCACTGTAACACTGTCATTTTCCAGAGGCGGCTTGAATTATAGATGAGCATATTTACTGACAGGTGATATTATGGCTGAGACAGAGAGAGATGCAGGGGGAGATTTACTTATCCCTCAGGCACAGGAAATGTGGAAGATGGGTCTCTGGAGCTCATAAACGAGAGAGGGGAAATGTGGCCTTGAATTCTGCGGCCAAACATCTGCAGCTCATTTGCAGCAAGTGACAGGAATGTTGATGCAGCTTCTCACATGTGATCATTGTGTTGTCACTTTGTTCCCTGATAAATTTATGTGGCGTGGATCTCCCCTCACCATCTGCTTTCCTCTAAATTTGCAAGTGCACATGTTGCAATGACGTAACATGACAGCACCAAAATACCTTTATTGCTACTGTGCCACAGCAGAGAAATAAAGTGTCATTATTGTTTATCTTGTATCATTGTATTGTATTGTATTGTATTGCATTGCATCATCTTCTTATTTTTTTCTTTTACTTGTTTACTAGTCCAAGTGTGCATTGTCCAAATGCTTTGTGTCTTATGTATCTAAATACTTGTATCTCTTATTAAGTGTGTTTATTCTAACTGGAAAAATTACAAATGGGTCACTAATGCTTTTTGTCCATCTACAAAATAAATGTATTTATTTATTTATTTATTTTGCAAAATAAATTACATGCATATCATTATAATGAGTTGATTACACTTATTCTGAGTATGATATTAATTTCTAAATTTCATATTTTGGGGGGGCTTAACATGGGGGGAAAAGATAGATATCAAACATATATTTCTTATATAATTGTTCCTGATAATATAATGAAGAAAAACTAATTAAAAAGGATGGCATTCTTGAAAACTGAAGTGTAATATTGCATAATACATATTGCATTATATATATATATATATATATATATATATATA
>NW_015548217.1:3927379-3942935 GCF_001515605.1 Sinocyclocheilus anshuiensis | reverse complement strand
TATTGGCATAATATTATTAATTTTTGTTTGTTTGTTTTAACTATGTGGTTTGTTTATGATGTGCAACCAGCACAATAAACAAACAAGTAAATAAATACATTCTTGAAAAGGAAAAGAGGAATACATTGACTAAATGCAGTTAAATAGCTTTGGTAAAATATATTTAACAATTTTGTCCTCAAAATCAATGTCATGTTATGTGACCAACAAAGTCATGTAGTGCAACCAACATATAGGTAAAAAAAAAAGTATTTAAAAAAAGTCAAAAGAAATTGTGATATTTCTAAATTAATAATTCATGTCATTTGTTAAAAAATGTGTTTAATCTTGAAAAAAATAAAATAAAAAGGAAATTAAGTGAAGTTAAGTGAAGTGTGGCCAAGTATGGTGACCCAAGTTTTTTTTTCTCTCTCAGTGTAAATAATGCAATCTTCTCCATGTCTCTTTTCCAGGGCCGAGTAAACCCTGTCAACGTGACTCCTCCCATTCAAGCTGTGGATCAAGACAGAAACATCCAGCCTCCGTCAGACCGCCCGGGAATCCTGTACTCCATTCTCATCGGTAGGTTTCCATCAGGCTCTCTGTTCTCTATATTGAGTCACTACAGGCATACAAGGCCACACTGTGCAGGAAACAGTGGTATTCCAGGAGAGGCAAAGCGGAACGGCGGTCGGAAATTCAGCTGGAGTCAAATGCATTTATGCCGTGGGCAAGGTGCGCCCACCCACTGTGCTTTGAGATGAAACCTGGAAGCGCAGCAGCGGGCTCAGGGAACCACGCTGCTCGCGACCTGAGCCGAAGAACTAAAGCGCACCACTGGAATGGTTAGACCTCCAGTCAGGGATATGTCAGAACATATTGTAGGTCATAGCCGTGCGGCTCGATATGACAGCAGCCTTATGCTTTTAACTATCAACAAAGCACTCAATATTGTGTGCCGCTATTTATAGAGAAAGTGCATTAGTGGTTTTATTTTGCCTTTCTGTTTGAAGTATGTCTATGAAAATGAATACGCTACTGAATACGCCTCAAAATCATGGTGCCCCGGTGAGTTATTTTGTTCAGTGTCGAACTCTTGAATGCAAGTCGTTCGTCTTATGCGTCCCTTCATTGATTCTTCAACCTTCTGTTTTTCTAGGCAAACCTGCGTCATATGCAGAGTATTTCTCCTTGAATCAAACCACAGCCAAGCTTCAACTCCTGAAACCCATCAGCAGGGAACAGTACCAGCATTTGGACTTGGTAATCAAGGTAATAACCACAACATCAACAACAACAATCAAAATGAAATTAATGAATGAAATTAAATGTCAAACATCAGGAGATAAAAAAAACAAACATTATTTATGATTAAAATGAATGAATGAATGAATGAATGAATTGAAGTTCAGTAAAATGAAATGTCAAACAACAGTAAATAAAAAAAAAAATCTCATTATTATTATTATTATTATTATTATTATGGCTATATATGGTATACATACATACATACATAACAAACATCAATATCAGTCATGGAAAGATCATAAACATTTTTACATATTTTTCTCAATTATTCTCTAAAAGATTGGGGGGAAACCCTATGGTTTATGTTTATAAAGTTACTTACAAATAAATGTATCCAGTTATCATGGATAGCTATGTAATTTCTGTCTGAACATTTATTAGTAAAAGATTTATTAGTAAAGTAAAAATAAGTATACATTTAAAAATAAGTAAACATTTACTATGTATTAGTAAACATTTAGTAAGTAAACATTTATAAATAAATAATAAGTAAAAATAAATGTGTGGACACCCTGGACATGGCCAGAATGGCAATATGCTCAAGCTTAATTGTAATATGATAACAATATCTGATATGATTTCCATCATTGTGAATTATGGAATTATTTAAATTTTCTTTCCAGTATTTTAAGACATATATGACAGGGGTATGAAAATGTACCACATAACTAGCAATGACTCAGATCTCAGAGGGGAAATGATGGAATTGAGCCAAGCATGTTCATGAGTGTAGAAACTGAACATCAGGGTCTAGAATGTTAGTCTGTGCCGGTACGGGGTGATGATCCATAAAGAACACTATTCATGCCATTGGCCTTTTCACAGTGGGAAGCGTGAGGTGGGCATGGACTGGCTGTTGAAGCCCGTAGCTCTTCTCAGAATCAAAGAGAACAAGACTAGCTGCAAACAGCGATACTGCTATGGCTTCATGAGTGTGAATCGATTCAGTTCTAATTGACTACAGGCATAATCTTGAGAATATTTACTCACTCTCACATTGTTCCAAGCCCATATGATTTTCTGCTGTGGAAAACAAAAAAGAGCATTAATTAAATTTGAGAGCTGCAACAAACTGCAAAATTTTCAGACTTGCATTACCTATTGGTCTGTTCATCGCACAGAATTACTGTATGACTTCAGAAGAGTGTAGTCAACATTTTCATGATACTTTCATGCAGATTCGGTGCTTTCATGTCTTTTTTTGGAGCATTCAGCCCATGGCCACTGCCTGCTTTCAGTGTATGGAAAAGAGAAGCGTGAACATTGTTAAACTCCTTTGTGAAAAGAAAGTCTTACAGGTTTGAAACAGAATAAGGGTGAGTAAATGGTGACAGGATTTGTATTTCTGGGGGAAGTAATTTTTTTTAGAATTCAGGTTTTGTTCTTTATTTAGCTATTTCTGACACAATCTTTTCTATCCCTATTTAAAGTGTCTGCGCGTAGCAGAGTTTGTTTGAAATGAGTAGAATATGCAGGGGAGACATGTTTCCTGTGACTGCTCAAGCCAGAATAACTCTATTACAGTTCTAGAGTATATTTGGCTGTTAGACCTTTTCCATTATGTAAAAAACAAGCACAACATTAAGTTGCACAATTAGTCCATTAGCAATGAAACCACACACCATAGAGTGTGCTGAAAACCAGATAAAAAATATGTAGACCATTCTCTATATGTAAAGCTGATATGTAGCAACACAAATATGGTATAGTAGTATTATTATGATATTATACAGTGTGTGTGTTTGTGTTGTAAGCATGGGTATATAAAAATAATCACAATAAAAAATTGTATTTGGATTTCTTATGATGGGACAATAAAAAAGTGAATATTAATACTAATAATTGATTTTTATTTATATATTTTTTATTTATATTTATATATTTTTTATTTTAATTACATTATTATTTTTTTATTATTATTATTAGAATATAGTACTATATGATATCTATATTATGTACTGTATATATGTATGATTTTTGGATGTCTTCTGCTCACATTTCATGCTGCATTGTTCTGAGTGCAACAACATAATAATAATTAAGATAATACATTAGATTAATAATAATAACAATAATAATAATAATAATAAGAAGAATAACTTGTAAATTGTCATTTTTTATTTAATCAATCAATCAATTGTGTGCATGTGTATCAAAACAATAGTTGACAAAATACTGACAATATGATTTTTGGATTTTGTCCACTCACATTTTTATGGTGCAAACTGTTGTGAAAAAACTAACAATAACAATAATAATAATAATAATAATAATAATAATAATATATACACAAGATCAAATTAATGATATACTTCACACTGTATCACAGACTGCTAGGTACAGTAGTTTTGCCTCTGCAAATCACTGTAAGATCAGCAACAGAGTAACTCTTAGTTTTTCCTAAGGGAATTTCAGTTGTAGCACCACACAGATAAAATCAGTCCTATTGTGACAACAGCATGTCAGCCTGCCAGTCAAGATCTCAGTTTCAAAGCAAAAGCAGTGGGGCTGAGCCCCCATTTGAGTCCCCTCAAAATCCAATCACGTAGTCTGTACACTGCAAGAATCCCCAAATTCATCTGTTTACACATATCTGTCAGTTGGATTCTGTAATGCATCAGATATACAGTGGCCCCAAAGTATATGGACACTTAAGCCACACTTATAAATGTCATTGTGTTAGATCAAATGCAGAACTTCAGCAACATGCCATTTTTTATGTTTAGTATTAGACTGTCAGTCAACAATCTGTGTGGGTGGAACCTGGGCATTCACTAGACTAGCTTTATTGACAGAATTATAATCTCTTTCTGTAGCTTTAATTATCTCTTTAATAATGCCTCGCAGTGAGCCAAGTATACATCACACCACCACAATATTATACATAATTTCTTATTTTCATGAACTCCACAGAAATGCCTGCAAGGTTTCAATTTAAGCATGAGAGGTAATCTAGTTGATGCAATGAATTTCATATTCTGATGAATTATGTGTTTATCACACTGGATGCTGTCTATTCATTCACATTTACAGTTCTGTCAAGTCTTGTTGACTCTCAGTCTGTCTTCTCTACCTCTGAATGCTACTCTCAACTTGCCCTTCAGCCTAAATTGCAGCTGTATAGAAATATGTGCTGTCACTCAGATGGCTAAAGCTGATTTTTCTCGGTTGCTAATGTGAGAGTGATGATATAGTCACTCACATATTACAGCAAGACTGAATTCATCTGCACTTATACTTGAGTAGGCAGCCTACAGCTTATGAACTTTTCTATAGTCTTTTACTATTTATATATTTGTCAACTGCACCAAAACTGATAAAGTATTAGTTATGCACATCATTACAGATGGATTTCTCCACCAGTCACTGCAGAAAATAAGCTCTGTGACCAAAAAAAGTTCACAAATTTTATGAATTTTGTAGCCTACGGTAAATATAATCGTCAGAAGTCAAAAGCTAAATGTAGGATATCAACAAATTACACCACGGTCATGTGACTTCAACGTCACCAGCATTAAGTTTCCGACAGCTCTCTCCATCTTTATATCAAAGACATTTTCCCTAAAAGTATGAGTTAGAATAGTTTGCAAAACGTGATTATAAACACGATGCAACTAGAGGAGAGAGTTTTCCAGTTCAGTTGTGGTATTAAATGTCTCCAATAACCTAAGAGTCTGTCTAGAAATAGTAATAACAAATAATTTTACAATTCTGGTTCAGAATCCTTTGAGCAATTCTGATTCCTTAGTTGCATTAATCACTATTTTTAGTACTTTTTATTAGGGGAAAATGTAATTTCATGGCAAAATTATAATGCTTTCAATAATAAATCATTTTAAAACAAAACAAATCAATAATATTGTTTACACTGACTTTGTATTGACCTGTTGCATTTGTTTTAATAGGTGGCATAAATGCAATCTAATAATTATTCCTAACTATATATTAGAACTAACATTTGATTAATTTGTGTTGTAGTCAGACTACACTGATACACTCTCTGTTTTGTGCAGTAGATTAAATAGCGATGTTGTGCCACTGTTTAATTAATATTGCAGGAAACATTGTCTAGAGTATTTTAGTGTGTCATTTAGTCAACTTCAGAAAGTGTGGAATACATGTAAAATGAACAATGAGTCAGTACCTGTCACGGGTGCACTGCTGAGCAGAGTCAGGAGCAAGGAACGGAGAGAGACGAGGAGTACATCAATCCAACTGGGTTTTAATTTACACAAAGGAACACGGAACACTCACGCAATACATGGAGACATGATGGCGTACTCGTAGAAGGGGAGATCGAGGCGAGCTAGGGCGGCGACGCGAGCGGCAATTTCCATCGCCGCGGGGGGTGGGAAAAACCAGGAAACAAAAAACTTTCAAAAAACGGGAAAAAAGTATACTTAATAAAATAAACTTGAAGTATACTACTTTTTGGTAAGGGTAACTAAACTGATTTAACTTTCACAGTTTATAAATCTGTATGTCTTTAATTCATTAAAAAGAGCTGACTTATTAGTCATTTGTGTTGTAATCAGACTACACTAATCAGTGTTGTGCCACACTAGAATACATTTTGGCTGAAAGCTTATAGTACGGTGTTTAGTCAGCTTTAAAAAGGGTGGAATTTTAACAGTACACAAATTCTTTTAGATCTGCATGGAGCCATTAAACCATGCAGTTTTGAAAATCCATCCCATTTTAATCCAAAGACCTCTGTTCAGAATTTTCAGACATTCGTTTTTTTTATTTTAGTTTCATATAGGTGAACGTCTTGTAAGTGAATGCCGCTGGTGAGGTAGGAATTTGAGCAATAGTTACTCCACTAAATATTCAGGCACTCGGAGCACTTGGGTGCATGCCAGACTCTGAGAGAATTAAGTTTGGGAATGACCTGAATTAATCAGCCATGGTCTTTATTTAATTTAGAGGGGCAAGTCTGTAGATAGTATTAAGCCCTCGTATGCCCATAGAGGTTTATCGCATTGCCCTTATATGTGCAGCATGCCGTAATCCAAAAAAAGCTGTGTTTCACACCAGTATCCCATCTTAGAGTCAGAATCTCTCAACTCATGGCATTCTTTTCTCTAGGCAGAGCAGGATAACGGACACCCTCTCCCGGCATTCGCTAATCTCCACATTGAGGTGCTTGATGAGAACAATCAGGTGCCGTATTTCCAGGTGGCCACTTATCATGGATTCATCTCGGAGTCTGCTCTGCTGGGCACAACTATCTCGAGCAGTGCCAATCTCTCCACCCCCCTCGCCATTATCGCCCTGGATAACGACATCGAGGAGGTGAGGAGTCTCTCTTTCTGTGCTCGTGCTCAGACGACAATCATTTTCACACGTCCTGAGGGATGTGTGTGTGTCTGTGTGTGTATAGAAATGTTCCTCTGAAGCTAACCAAAGCTCCTGCTCTATGGAGCATTTAGAAAAGCAAATTAAAATTGAAAACAGCATCAGCGATATGGTCTCGGAGGCTTGCACTTAGAGACTTATTGGGGAGGCGCTTATGCTGCGCTAATGTTCTCCTGAGAGTTCTCGATTGCAATTATCACTGCTTTGTAGATGGCAAAGACAAAGTACTTAGTACACAATGAACTCTGACTAACATCTCCTACTTTAAAGGGACAGTGCAGACAAAAATGAAAAATCTATAATTTAGTCACCCTCAGGTAGTTCTAAATAAGTGGAACACCAAAGAAGATATTTAGAAAAATGTCCATGCTGCTCATTTCCATGCTACTTCTCTCTAGGCTGTACTAGTATTTTTTGTGCATTACTGGTCAAAAGTGTGGATTTATTTATTTATTTATTTATTTATTATCTATCTATCTATTTATTTATTTATTTATTTGGAAGAAGTCTCTTATGCTGACCAATGCTGTATTTATTTGATCAAAAATACAGTAAAAACAGTAATATTGTGAAATATTATTATGATTTAATAGAACTATTTAATTTTTTAATGTTTTAAAATATAATTTATTCCTGTGGTGGTAAAGCTACATTTTCAGCATCATTATTCCTGTCTTCAGTGTCACATGATCCTTCACAAATCATTCTAATATGCTGATTTGGTGATTCTTTTTTATGAATTATTATTGGTGCTGGAATGATTCTTATTACTTACAAAGTTGAAAAAGTATTTATTTATTTATTGAAAACTACTTTGATAAATAGGAAGCATTTGAAATATAAATCTTTTGTAATGTTATACATTTTAAAATATATTATTATTTACTGTAATTATGATGAATTTAATGTGTACTTGCTGAATAAAAAATATTATTATATTATTATTATTATTATTATTATTATTATTATTATTAATATTGTTGTTATTATTTATTTATTTTACTTTTTAATGGCAGTGTATCACAAAAGCCGCATAAACTGCTTTCAACTTCAGCCAAGTTCTCAACTTTGATAAAAATTATATATTTTTCTTGAACACCAAATGAATGCTTTCTGAAGGATCATGCGGCATGAAGTAACAGCTGCTGAAAATGCAATCACAGAAAAAAAAAACAAAAAAAAAAACATAATTATTCCAAAAGTAGCAGCGTGGACATTTTGTAAAATATCTTCTTTTATATTTCAGGAAAGAAATAGTTGTACAGGTTTGGAATGTCATAAGGTTGAGTAAACAACATCAGAATTTTCATTTATGGGTGAACTATCTCTTTAATCCCATAAGTCTTAGAGATGGAAAATGCTCTAATGTCAAGCATATGTTTTGTCTCCCATGTAAAGCTGAATCCCGGTGATGTGCCTGTAGGTATTATTAAAATTAGCAAGAGATGTGTGAAGTGAAAAGCCCTTGTCTGCCTTCTCTCTCTTCGCTCATTTTTGCTGTGCTGTGCTTTTGTATCGTTCAATTTGCTTAATGCTTTGCATGATTACTGCTCTGCATCTTGTTTATTGATTTTCATTTACATTTTGGGCAGACTGGAAATTGATCTCATTAATAAATTGGTAAATTTGGAGGACTGTGTTGGAGCATAATGAGGAATTGTTAGTGGAGTTGCAAACAACATGAGTGTTTAATCTGATGTGTGTTATTTGTGTGCTAATAAGTGTACTTGCAAAAATATATTTGTATATTTATGCTCATTTAATGTTTAGTATTTATATTATCAGATAGTCCTACATCAAACTTTTACACTGTTAATGAACTGGTCAGGATGATAGCATCAAAAACCATAAATTTGACATTATTTTCTACTGTAAAATTACATGTAAAGTGATGTTAATTAAACCACTTACAGCTCTTTACACTATTTATGGTAAGGTAACTTGTTAACATGTTTTTACTGTAGCATTTTTATTATAGCATGTTTTTTTCTTTTACAGCAACTTTTTTTTTTAAGTATAGCATTGCATAAGCCTTGTTACATAAATTCATGTAAATGTAAAGTAATACACATGCAAGTATATTTTCCTTAGATGACAGTTTATTGTGCTTACCATTAAATAATGGTGAAATCACTAATATCTTTTTAAATTCAATTAAAATGGGATGTTTTACAAAAGTAAACTGCTAAGATTAATGAGAAGTACTGCTGTAACATTAATGAAATATATTTGCTAGATATTATTTGTGTTTCATTAAATAAGGAAATGCATTGAAAACATTTTGCAATTAATACTCACACAGAAATATATGTGCTGTGCACTTTTCAAGAGGTCAGCAGCAGTGTCTGCATCCGCATAATGCACAGTGTGGCATGAAAAATGTATGTACTGCAAGGGCATAATGGCTGATTTAAAAGTCTTTAATTTTTACATTTATTTTTACTGCATTTTTTTCGCAGTGCATTCATTATTCAGCAAATAGGCAGCTTGTGTATTTGTATTATTTATTTTATTTTATTTTATTTGTTATTTTTTTGAAAAAAGTCTCATATGCTCACTAAAGCATTTTTTTTTTGATGGAAAAACTGTATATTGTGAAATATTATTACAATCAAAAGTAACTATTTGAAAATGTATTCATTGTCCATCAAAAAAGTGACTGCATCCTAAAACAACAACGAAAACATTAAAGACACCTGAAAGATCATGTGACACTAAAGACTGGAGCAATGATGCTGAAAATCCAGCTTTGCATCACAGGAATAAATTACATTTAAAATATATTCAAATAGAAAACAGTTCTTTTAAAGTGTAATACTATTTCACAATAGTACTGTTTTACTGTGTTTTTGATCATAGTAACTGCAGCTTTGGTGAGCATAAGAGGCTTTCAAAAACATTAGAAAAATATGAATTATTCCAAACTTTACATGATAATATTGTGTTTTACCTCAGTGCTGATACAACACTTAACATCTCAAATGCATTATTTTTGCAGATTTCATAAGCATGAAAGTTACAGAGCAGTAATGCTGTTGCTCTTGTATAATCTCTTTAGATATTTATGTTCCTTATTAATTTACTTTGATATTTCAGATATCAGTGTTTTAAACTTCAGACGTTGGTGCTTTTGAAATTTCTTTTAGAAGGTTTTGGGTTGTTTATCTCTCTTTTGACTGGAGTTCTCCCTTATACAGTGTGTTTCTCTAATGCACTGGGTTTTATGAGTGTTTTTCCCCATCCTTAGCAATTTGTATAGTCATATTCCCAGCATGCTCTATCTTCTGATGTCTCTGCCTTCTGACACGGGAACCTACGGTGATTTATTTGCACTGCAGACGAAAGATCCCATGGTGCGCATCTCTCTGGACAACTACAACAGCATCTTTGCAGTGACGCCCAGTGGGATCGCACGCTACCTGACACTACTGAGGCCCGTGGACCATGAAGAACAGCCGAGTTATGCCTTCACGGTAAGGGCTCCGTGCCACCTTTCCTTGACAAGCCTGCTTAGCTCTGTCTCTGTCACTGGGGCTTGCAGCTTTCACGTGAAGGACTTTGTCTAAACTCGCTTCTCCACACACTACTCGATTTTTCACTCTGGGGTTATTTTTGAAACTGCACACTGCACTAAAGGAATTCTGATCAAGTGCAAGCCATGTGGTCACATAGATTCTCTTTGCAAGTGGCTTTACTTAAAGGGGTCATATGATGCGATTGAAATTTTTCCTTTCTCTTTGGAGTGTTACAAGCTTTTGGTGCATAAATTTGGTCTTCCAAAAGAGGACGATATCTGCTTCGTCATGCCTGGAGCTGATCCGTGCTGGTTGCTGAGGAAATACAGCAACTTTGCACTGTGGATCACCGGATCGGCTTTCACCGTGGACGAAGCGGATTCCAGCCCGATGTCGTCACATGTGGTTGCCGCAAGCCCTCGGGACGCTCCTTCGTCGAATCCGCCCACCGCCTCTGCTCACTCTAGCCCTCACTCTAGCCCTCCGCCCCCGGCCTCTGCTCACTCTAGCCGCGTTTCAGAAAGGCGGGGCATAGAGGAGAAACAATAATGTACAGTATGTGGAAAATAATGTGTTTTTTGAACCTTAAACCGCATAAACACATTTCATTACACCAAATACACAAAATAATGTTCTTTTTAGCAACATCATATGACCCCTTTAAGGATGTGATGTGGGTCAATGACAAATCACACAGAGTCCCCAAGATATAATTTCTATAATAATCTATCATTTTTTATAATTTTATAATAAAATCTAGTTGAAAGCATGTACCAAGTTCTTAGAGATGTTGTCACTGTATTCGTAAGGTTTTGAAAATAATTTAGACCAATTTGGACCATTATCAAAAAAAAGTTGGAATTTAATGAAAGTAAAAAGCCTTGAATTACACCTTGAATATCAATGTCATGATCATTATTTAAAAAAATATATATATTTTTTTTTTCAAAATTATTTCTAAAGTTATTTTTTTTTATATTATTATGCATATAATTATCATAACATTTTACACCTCAAATTAATCTTGTCTTCTCCAAAATGTTAAATAAGGACAGTTGCATCTGACATTTTGCACTTTATCTTTACACAGAAACAAACCAACCAACAAACAAAGAAAGAAAGAAAGAAAGAAAGAAAGAAAGAAAGAAAGAATTGATCGCAATACGCAAAAAATACGCAATACAGAATATTTGGCCTTCTAACATTTTCGCAGAGGAACATGGTTTTGTTTATTAAATGAGAATGAGGGCTATTTATATAATGTTTTGAGGCGTATCGATATGATTTATCAGAGAGACTGTAATTAACAACAGCGAAAATAAATAAATAAATACATTAAAAAAAACATAAGACAAATATATATAAATAATGGCTTTTGAGTAGGCAACTTTCTTCCATTGTTGTATTGATTTATTGAAAGCTATGTTTATATTCCAGCAAAAAGTCTGTTCAGGAAAAACTTGACAATACAGTTTGCAATAATATAAACGCTATCGATATATAAACAGGTAATGTGCTGCATTTGTCCAATCAGTGAAACTGACGCCGCAAATATTTAAATAAGAACGTTAACACGGGGTTTAGGAATGTACAGTGTGAATTGTCAGCATATGAATACCCAGGATTAACTGTTAACCTGGGTAAATTGAGCAATACATTACATGAAACAATATAAACCAGGACTTTGTTTACCCAGTGTTTAGAATGACCCAGGTTTAAATATTTCAAGTGTGAAGAGCCATAAAGACAAATAATGTGAATTTTCTAATGTGAAAGTGTTGGTATTTTAGATAGTTACAATGCTGGATAGCACAGTGCTGCATCAGGTCACATGGACACTGCAGATCACTGCAGTCATGCCATGAGTAATTCTCTCAGGGTCCTGCTATGCAATTCACACAAAAGCACCATATTTCCCTGCCTATCAAACTGTACAATAGAGATATGCAGATCTCAATTTGGTGACATGTAGGGGGGTTGCTGTTTTCTCCACATTTTTGCTTGGTGGTGAATGGATTTGAATTAACGCTGAGGACGTCCATGGTTATTTTAGTCTCTGACATATTACAGTGATACAGTGGAGTGTACTATAGTGCTGCCGGCCTGTTAATGAGAGAGAACAATGGTATTTTTAGGACCGGGGAAATTATGGAAGTTTGGGTCATATTATTATGACCTACACAAAGAATACACAATTGCATCTCCCTGGTTAATGGAAACACGTTTGCTGCAATTGTACGTGTTGGCACACTCGCTTGTCAATACATGCTTAACATTTTTAGCCGCATTTTCTACAAAGCCAGAATATATAATATATTGTTGTAATAAGGATTTTCTGAGCGACTGGTCCGATTGGTTTTTGGTGGAAGTTAGTGAAGTAGCTGACTAACATGACAATAATGTTATAAATATGAGGCATTATGATAATATATATCCTAATTAAACTATAGGGTAATCCCTTAAATTAATTATACCTTATAATAATAAGATTAAAAGATTAATATGCATTGTTGTACTGTACCTTTAAAGAGTCTAATGCATTATAACATTAACATTCTTATTTTAATTTTTTATATATATATTTTTTTGTGAATATTTATTTAATGCTTTTTGCTCGAAATTATAGCTAATTCATACAATACAATATCATTCCAAGTGTTTTTAATCAAAAATTAAATCTGATCAAAAATAATAATAATACAATAATTTAACAATAATTGTTAAAAAACCTTTCTATTTCGAATCTCTATCTATCTATCTATCTATCTATCTATCTATCTATCTATTACAATAATTTAACAATAATTGTTAAAAAACCTTTCTATTTCGAATCTCTATCTATCTATCTATCTATCTATCTATCTATCTATCTATATATCTATATCTATATATATATATATATATATAGTGCTGTCAAATGATTAATCGGGATTAATCGCATACAAAATAAAAGTTTTTGTTTGCATAATGTATGTGTGTGTTCTGTGTATATTTATTATGTATATGTAAATCTATCTATCTATATACATGTTTTTCTGACAGTAGTAGTTGCTAAGCTTCCTTCTCAGCTGCATATATACATGAAATAACTTATGCAGTAATGGTGCCTTTCAGTAATGCAGCTCACTTACTCTTACTGGAGGTGCACGTCCTTGAATTTGTTTTTAAGCAGAAGGGACCGACATGAAGGGCTCCACCTAAGCAGCACCCTGGAGCTAACTGAGATGTCTGAGCTGTCTCGTTTGACGTGCCAAACTTTGCACATGTGATAAGCTCAGCTCTTGAAACACCTCGCTGAGATGATGTCATGACTCTAGGATTGATTTCCCTCGTAAAGTTGGGTACTGTCTCTGTGGAAACAGCAGTTTCCAATTTCACCATTATTTGTTGAAGTACAGTGTACTCTAAACACGTCCTAATTTGCTTTTTGTTGATGTCACAGCTTCTAAATTAGTTAGTTTCAGCCAAAACATTGCAAAATGATGCTTCAGTGTTTTATATTTGCCCATCCAGATGTTTTTTTGGCTGTTTTTTTTTTTTTGTTTGTTTGTTATTATTGCAGGAGCTTCAGCTTCTTTGTTAGAATGATACTGTGAAGAGGAGACAGAAAATTGTGAAGAGAGAGGAGTGGGATCGGATAATTGTATTCCCTATGCCAGACACAAACTTGCATCTACCACATGAGTGCCACAACTCCGACATGTCAAGTGCACAGGCTCTACCTGACAGATATCACTGAAATAGGTGTCCTGAAACACACAATTGCAATGCAATGCTAATTGACATAGCTTGTATCACAGTAAAGATTTTTATAACAAATATTTTCTGTCTCACTGTGATAAGAAGCAACATGGAACCACAGAAGCTAAATGTTTTAAACACAACTGATTTTATATAGTGATTTTGGAGCACAAAACGTGATATTAGTCTCATAAATTGTCATGTTTGATACTATGTTAAGCAAACATACTGCCTATCCCTGTTGCCAGGAGCAACTGTTTTATAACTAATTTTGAAAAGTACATTCACGTATAAGATTATGTGGTTGTTTTTAAGAAGGGCAAAAGCAAAGATGGGTAAGTGAAGGTTTAAAAGACACGAAAGGTTCTAAAACAGTGTGAATAGAAAGGTGGCAGTAAAAAATTATGTGGGGTATGGGTAAGGTTGGGCATTGTTTGAATTTTAATGATTCCAATTCTTGTCAATTCCTAATTTCGATTCCAATAATAAGGTAAAAAATAAATAAATAAAAAATCTTAGATATCATCTTATTGCAAAATATTTAATAGTTAGCTGAATACTATGAATGAAAGTCAAAAGGCTAAAGAACACTTACACAAGGTTGTGTGTGCTGCAGAGAAAATAGCCTGTGAGTCTTCTTGTCTTGAATGGTTTAAAATCACATTGAAAGTGTAATTTGTTGTAATAACAAAGGTGGACTCCAGGCACATTTTCGGTATAGGACAAAAAAAAGAGCATTTTATTTAACATGTTAACCCATACCCGGGGTTGGGAATCCAAAATATATTCCAATTCTGGAATAGGATGCTTAAGGTCAGGAATCGTGTACTTGTTATAAAATTAAAATTTCGATTCCTCTTATTGATTCCTTTGTACGCTTTTTAAAATGACTTTAAACCATTCAAGCACAAGAAGACTTGTGCGCTGTTTTCTGTACTGCACACATAGGGCCGTAGCCATCATTTCAGAAATGAGGGGGACAGAAATGTAAAAAAAAAAAAAAAAAGAACAACTTTTGACGTGTAATTGACAGGCTTTATTTTTTTCTTATGTCTTTTAATTGGCTAAGAAATCAAATACACTGCTGGACGATAACCAATCATTTGTATTCTATAATATTTTTTTCTGTGTTTTCCTAATGACAATTTTAGGATTGGCTTATACAAACACATAATAAGGCAGAATAGTTTCTATATTGTAATAAATGTTATGTCAATTAGCACTGCATTATTCATATACTATATTTATTACCTGGAAATGACCTGGAATCTCCTTTTTTTTAGCTACAGCCTTAGCTAGATGCCTTTGTCCATATTAGGGATTTCCTGCAGCTCATAAGTTATTATATATTACTTGTACTGGGCCGTTTTGGACTTTCTGCGCTAGAGCGCCCTCCGGCTTCGAGTATGAATGAAACATGCACTGCATGTTCACATCGTCTCGTTTTGCAATATCACACGAGTAGCAATGCGACATGGCTGTATATCGGATCACAGCCGTGCTGATATACAGCCATATCGCACTGCTACTTGTGTGATATTGCCCATATATTGCTTTTATACAACAGTTCGATGGCACAAGTGTGTAAATAAATAAGAAACAACAACGGAGTGTCTTTAAAAACCCTCTATTTTGTGCAGGACTACTTCCTTCCG
>NW_015548217.1:3910247-3927168 GCF_001515605.1 Sinocyclocheilus anshuiensis | reverse complement strand
TTACTACAGCCATAGCTGGATGCCTTTGTCCATATTAGGGATTTCCTGCACGTCATAAGTTATTTATATATTACTTTTACTGGGCCATTTTGGACTTTCTGCGTGAGAGCACCCTCCGGCTTCGAGTATAAATGAAACATGTACTGCATGTTCACATCGTCTCGTTTTGGATATGAATAAATCGTCTGGTCATACATAGACTATCTCGTTTCTTCGCCCATGTGCACACACATCCAAAGCATGCACACAGAAAAAGTTATGTAAAATGCATCTGATTGACAGATAAATAATGGTCGATCTATCAGCCAGATGCACGTAAAAATGCATGCGCTCTTATTTCAATGTTGTTGTTAATGTTTTTAGTTTTTTCATACATTTAGTTTAACTACACGGCTAAAGAGGACGTTATTTACCATTCAACTGAACTGTGTGCATGTATTTTAGAAACTTACATTGTTCTTGCTCCATCCATGAAATAATTCTATCAACCGAGTTTTCTATTTACTTATACTGCTGTGTGCTCTGGTCATATCAACGGTATGACCCATTTCAGGAGCTGACAAAATTACGATTTAAAATCAGAGCATAGCTCACATTCACTAAAATATTGAAACGCTATGCTGATTCAAAACGACAACGCCGGTGATTGACAGTCAAAGCAAAGCGCGGTTTGAATGGCCCACCCCCGCAGCTAAACTGGAAGTTTTGATTGTTTTTTTTACCCGAGTCAGACCTGTCTGTTATTGGCTGAAGCTCAGGGCTCCACCCCAGGACGGATTAAAATCTCAGTTTGACAGTTTAGCTGCTGAGCCCAAGCCTCCGTTACTAATTAAAAAATGTCACTTTAACACTTTAGTAATGAAGGAACGTTGAGCTGACATAGAGACACATAAACAGTATAATTTTTAAAATTATAGTGGAGTGGGCATCTCCCTGTGCCATGGCACTCCCTGTGAGAAATACCCCAAGTGGAGTGAAACAAACTGTGAAATGGTTGGAGTTCTGTTATCACTAGAATATCACACTCTTATCAGCTGATTAGATTTAAGGACAAGAAAGTTGTTGACAACTGTTGTGTATGTATGTATATATATATATATATATATATATATATATACAAATATAATTTACAGACAATTTTGCTTTCACTGTGAATTGCTTTAAATTGGAATAAGAGATACAGTGGGAGTGACTTTATTTCCATCAGATATATGTATGTCACTTTGCGCAAAGCTTATTGGTCCAGTTTTTTATTTTATTTTTGCAATCTCTAACCAGAATTAAACCAATTCACCCCCCCACCCCCCACCAGCTTCCTGAAATAGGCCACAGTAGTTTGTCGTTGTTGTTATGTCGCCTTCATTTGTTTTTCAACTGTGAAACAACAGCCTTGTGGACGAACAAATGAGTACAGAGTATGTGTGGATAGAAAATTGCATAGGGAATGCATTGTACGCATGCCCTAGCATACACGTAAAAACCAAAGTATGCTTTGGGCTTATCACTAGACATTTCTCACCATGCTTTCATGCTGAAAAGACCTTTGTGCCCGATTCTATAGGAGTGTGTAATTGCGGTATGAGAACACTAAATTGTGGCGGGCACTGGGAATGAATGCTGATTCTCAGTCAGACATGCGTCGCGGTCGGCTCGTAGGACGTGGGTTGCAGGACTTAACATTCACTGCACTACGCCTTACGCCCGCTGAGCGCCGATTCTTTCAGAAACTGAAACCAGCTGGTCTCGTCTAAGGGAACAGAGGAGTTGGGGTCCCGCCGGTGATGTTACTGTGCCATGTTAGGCTAGTGTGTCACATACAGTACAAATGGCTGCTTAGAGATGCCATTATCGGTTTTGCGACATTATGAACTTTGTTTGCCAGAGCAGTGGAATATCAAGTATCTCATTTTTCCTATTTTTGTAGCCAATAAACATTGTTTTCGCTTGTTTAAACGAGTCTGTTGGGCCACGTTGTTATACCCATGATGCGGTTAATTTGGAGGAAATTGTTCTCTGAAATAACACAGAGTATTGCGCTTGCAGCTGATTTTTTGAGATCCTACATCCTTGAGTAGCATTTCAAGGATAACCATTAAGCAAATTTACTGCAGTGACCATAGTTTCTGCCAAAAAAACATGTTGGTATTGGTAACTACTGTCATAAAAATAATATTCAATTAAAAATAAACATTATATTGTTATACTTTGCAAAGAAAATGTGCAAAACTAGCTGCTACAATGCAAATTTATTAGCATGCTGTCATGGATGCTAAGTTCTGGGAGCCTTGTGTAACCAGTTTTGGGGAAAGTTACTTTTAAAAGTAATGCATTACAATATTGCGTTACTCCCTAAAAAAGTAACTAATTATGTTACTTAGTTACTTTTTATGGAAAGTAATGTGTTACGTTACTTTTGCGTTACTTTCGCGTTACTTTTTAAATATGAGCAGGGCTTGATTGTTTTTAATATAAGAAGTTTTATTTATAGCAAATTTAAAAGCCCTTTCAAACCAAAAAGTGTAATGAATAAACCTCAGACTGAAGGAAAAGTAAATTCACATCTGTACAGTAGAACAGAGGAGAAGAAGGTTCAACACTCTTCAGCAATAAAAAAAACAAAACAATGAAGCACAAATGTTAGTTTATCTAAAGTCATTTGTGCTTATTAGTATGGTTGAACTGGATCATCAAAGGTCCGCAGCAAAGACATTAGTTGATAAAATGGGATTAGATACATTTGTGTTATTTAACAAATTTAATTATTGCAGGTTTGCGTCATATTCTGAGTTTGCATTTCACTGTTTTAATTCATTTTGATGAATACTAAGCCTGTTTTTTTGCGAGTGGGATGAATTAATGCACATTCACATTTAGTCTAGAACTACATTATGTTCACACAGTGCATACAACGCCTCTATACTTCCGATTTCTCCCAATATGGGGACAGGAGACTTGTCAGTCAATAACTGGGAAAACAAAGTAACTGGTGTTAGTTTTTTGAAAAAGTAACTCAGATATTTTCTTGCAAATTAAAAAGTAATATGTTACTTTACTAGTTACTTGAAAAAAGTAATCTGATTACGTAACTCGCGTTACTTGTAATGCGTTACCCCCAACACTGTGTGTAACTATGTGGTTGCTGGAGTGTTGTTGATGGGGATTATCACCATAGTAGACTTCATTTTGTTTACATTTTGTTGAATGTTGAATTTTCTTTCAAAGTATGCTTCATTTGATAGCAAATTAGAAAGTCAGGCATCAAAAGAATGTGTCGGACTAGAAAGTCTGCTAACAAACTAGAAAGTTTCATCCTTGTCCAGTGTCTGCGCTATTTCTCTCCGGAAGTTACGGGTGATGAAAACAACAATAACAAAAGTCTCAAGTAGTTTGCTCCTGTTGTTTTTCTGTCTCTCCTGTATCTTTTCCGACTGTGAAACAACAGTCCGAGTGAGTGTTGCCACCTTGTGCACAAACTAATTATTGCATAGGCACATTTAAAGGCGTATGTGTGAACTGTGTGTGCAGATTTCATACAATTTGATAAATCATTGTGCACATGAACAGCATATGAATACTTTGCTGTGCTAATGACAAAATTCACACAGTTCACATTTCCTAGCATACATGTAGAAACCAAACTATACTTTATGTTTTACTGACTGAAATGCAAACAATAGTAGTAACTAACCTTACCAAAGGCCACAAATTAAACACTTGGTTGACCAGTAAATTGCCAAAGCTGATATTTGCAGGCAATAATTGCAATTTTTAATTAATCACATCATCGGCCGGTAATTTTCTGTTTCACAGAGAAGCGTCATGAGTGGGGCTTTTATTTTAAGAACCAAGTACATGAGCGCCCATTCTCCATCTTTATTAGTTTACAGTTCTGTCTAATAATTGAATAGCAATTGCTATTACTTTATTCATATACTGTCTGCATTTAGCAAATATGCATTTCAAGTAAGTCTTATCTAAATATATAAAGAAAAAATAAACATTTAATGCTGCTAATTCTGCTTATCCAGCTGTTTGCTGCTATGTCATATTTGCTATGTACTGTATAAAAAAATAAGCCTTGCCTGGTCTTTTTCAAAATTATGATTACCAGTCCAAACATTGAGTGTACTATTGGCTAATTACTTTCTTTTTGTGTGTGTGTGTGTGTGTGTGTGTGTGTGTGTGTGTGTGTGTTTATTATTGTTTGTAAAACAAATACTATAATAGGACATACATTTAAATTTTTAAATTTTTTTATTTTTTATCAGCTTCAGATTTTTTGTTTCAAAATGTATTCATTTCCGAATTATTTCTTGAAATAGTATGCACATAGTATGTTACATGAATTTAAATTTGACTCTAGAAATTCTGAATGTGTTATTTAAATGAAATTGTGTGATTATATAGGCCTTTATCACCTTTATATCTGCATTGCCAGCAAAAAATTCATATCCGACCATCAGTTATTAACATGTTTTCATTGGTGTTGTCTTTTATTCATGATATTTGACTTGACTACCTCCTTCTGTGCTCGAGCTTCAGCTCTTTTATTCCTTGTGGAGATTGACAGAAACACTTCGCCCTTCTCACAGTGCAGTCCACAACCTCTCTGTGATATCCCATTAGTCTAGTTGACAGCTAGTGAGGCAGTTGGGAGTACCGCCAATGGACTGTTCTCTTCACGCAAGAGCATTAATTTGAATAATTTGGCTAGGCTTCTGCTATCACAATAAGCAAAGGGAAAATGCACGAGGCCTTTTATATCACAGTATCTGTTTGCTGATAGGTAGTTAGCAGCAATTTTCAAATTTAGCTTTTAGCTTTCCTTTTCTAAAATGGCTGATTTGCAATGATTTATCTGTGCACAATATGTGTAATTTTGAAATTAAGAACCAAATGTGGTTCTTTTCACTGCGATAAGTGTGTTTCTCTGCCTCACTGTTTTGATATTAACAGTTTTATTACTTCTTTTGTAGATGACTGCCTCAGATGGAGTTCAGGAGAGCTCTCCAGTCACTGTTAAAATCACTGTGATTGACGCCAATGACAACACACCTACCTTCCCCAACGTCTCCTACAATGTGAATGTCTACACAGATATGCATCCTGGAGACACAATCTTACAGGTAATCTATAAGATACTCTTTCACTACAATAAAATCATATCTTTATCAGCAATTTGTCTGGGGTTCCAAGAAATACATCGAAACATCTTTGAAAAAATCGTGAATTTACTTAAAGCCTTATTGTCTGACAATATATTTAAATTTGTGTTTTTTTTTTTTACATTATATAGTAGAAAATACAGTCAAAAAATAAACTATGGATATATAGATAAATATGTATTTTATACAATTTCACTTCTCAAATACATTGACCTTGTTTTAGATGTCTTTCCTGGAAAACAAGGCAAAATTGTTTTTGCAGAGCTTTTCACACTTAATCCACTCATTTGAATTAATAGCTGTAGTTTCCACATTTACGAGGGGCTTATTGCGGCAATAATTGCTCAGATCTCGCATTAATCTTTGTCTTAATGGGAATTTTCTTTGGAAATGTGTGCATAACTGATTCCTTTGCAATCAGAACATGAGCAGAGCGCAGCTTTGCTCTGACATGCTGAAAGATTGACCCCAGAAGTCAAAATTAAAAAGTGCAAGTTGTATCGTGTAAAAGGTTAACTGCTCCATTGTATGCTGGTAGTTGTCACTTCATAAAGTTTCTGAAATAAATCCTTTTCTCCCTGTCTGTAGAATCAGTAATTCAGAAAGAGCTGTACTACATTATATAATTGTTATAAATTATTATTAAAATATAATTTTAATTAAAATGATGTTTTAATAATAATAATAATAATAATAATAATAATAATTATTATTATTATTATTATTATTATTACTACTACTACTACTACTACTTGAAGTACTGTCTACATATTTCAAGTATTTAAGTTTTTAGTAAGTACTTTTTGCGTGAAGATTAAGATTGATTATGTTTTTAAAGGATTTAAATTTAAATTTTATACATATTTTGTAGTTCATATTGTTCTCAATGGGGATTCTAATGTATTTTTACTAATGTATAATGCATATATTACATCGATTTTACAATGATTAATATTTTATTATTATTATTATATAAATTAAAGACAGTACAATCAGTATTACAACAGTACAACCAGAACTACCATGATATGTAATTAGAGGAGGCTTGGACAGTGATAAATGTGAATAAGCACCTTTGCAGGTCCTCTCTGAAGTAACGGCTCCAATCTATTTTTTTTAGCTGACAGCAGTGGACGCTGATGAGGGTCCCAACGGGTTGGTGAGCTACAAAATCTTGGCAGGGGATCAGGGACACTTCGCCATCAATGACTACACAGGAAGGATCAATGTGCTGCCTGGTGTCAACCTGACCGTGGGCCGCTCCTACGCCCTCACCGTTAGGGCCTCCGACAACGGCCCTGCGTCCCAGAGAAGGTAAATCAGCTGAAAACCCAATGAGGGCTGAAAAAGAGAGCACCTCTCACTCTCTAACAGAAGACTCCACCTCGCATGCCCATTTTGAGATCGATACAATGCCACACGGTGACAGATTTTGCTTCGGCGATATCCCCAAGAACACTCTGCCAATATTGGCCCCTGCTCTTGTCCAGCTGACACTTGAAAGAGCGGAAATTAAGGGCTTTTCACTCTAATTGCCTCTACCTCCCCTCCTGTCCAATTCATAGCAGCCTCTGCCCTCTGTAATTCTTGCTGACTGCCGAATCAATACAGAGGAATGAAGCAGAAATAGAACGGGGGTAAGCGAAGTTCAGGAAATGCATTGTTTCACTTTGCTGTTCGGGAACAAGTTTAAAAGCGTCTAATATTCACAACAAATCAACCTAAATGTGAAGTTCTTCTCCACAGAGCGATACTTGGTTTAAACTGTGTATCCACGTTATCGAGGTTGAGAGGTTTATGGTTAAAGCCAAAGTTTGCTATTATATGTGTTGGACAGATGGCGGTTGAGCTTGTGAGAACCAGATCGTTATTTTCATCTCTTATTTTTCTCTTTTAAATTTTTATGAGAGTGCTGGCATCAAATTCATCATACTGGAACATTTCCAAAGCGAAAATACTCCCCGATCTAATTAGCTTCAGCCACGCTGATGTGTGCCTTGATACAATGTGTTATAAAACAATGACAGCACCAGGTTGGGTTTTCACTAAACATCCAGAAAACAACCAGGAATTGGACTGCTATTGTTAGCTAGGCTTACAGATCGTGTTCAGATCTTGGAGGAAGCTTCATGGTGATTTTCTTTCTGTCAAAAGAAAATCCATATCCGAGTCCATACAAAAAAAGCTGCATGTGCTCAATCAACAGCATCCGATTGCATCTCATGATTACAGTAATAATAGTAAGTAATACGTTTGATTCATCTTTCAGTTATAAAACTGAAACCAAGTGAAAGTGTATGTTTAAGTCAACAATCTTTTTTGTGATGCATCTATAACCAGTAACAAATTTAGGTTATGAAGCCACTGCATTGTTTTGAAATGTTTCTAAAATGACGAAATGTCCAGTTTTCTTGTCGTGATTATAACATTATTTAAAGGTTACAAGAACGTTTCTTACACTCTTCTACCGTTCTTTATTTTCACTCAATAATTTTAGTTTATTTTTAGTATTCCAAGAAGACTAGATATCCTGTTTTCTTTTTGTGATTATAATGTTTTTTTAAAGGTTACAAAAAAAAACAAAAAACGTTTTTTACAACTTTTTCACCCAAATTTTAAGATTATGTTAACGTTTATTTTTAATATTCAAAAGAACATTAAAATATCCAGTGTTCATGTTGTGATTATAACTTTATTTAAAGGTTGCAAAGATGTTTCTTAGAACGTTTAAGTACAAATAACATCATCAAGGACATTCCGAGAATGTTGTTCTAAGAATGTTTTAAAATAAATAAATGTATTTATTTTAACATAAATAAAATAGTAATAAAGTTAAAAGAACATTCCGTAAACGTTACTATAAAAAAGTTAATAGATTAAAACGTATATAATGTTCCCTTTAATATATATATATATATATATATATATATATAATGGCATTAAACAGGGGTATTGAATAAGGGTCACTCGAAAAGCTGTTTTGAATACAAATGAATAATAACACATCACATGACACATAACAGTTATGACAGATAGAAATTATGGTGTACCAACATCCAAAAGCTTCATTGACAACAACTTCCTTCAGAAATAATGCAAACCGGTGCTGGGATTGCCAAAGTCTTAGAATATAATATGATCATATTATTGCATCAGCTGACAAATAAGAAGCTCAAAACTTTTGTCTGATATTATATTAATATAATATAATAATAATTATAATAATAATAATAATAATAATAATTATTATTATTATTATTATTATTATTATACAGCATGCAATGCTGCCTTATAGTTAAAAGAATGCATCTTACAAGGCAGTGTGATTATATAATCTCTACTTTTTGAAATTGCCTTTGTGTCAGGAGTGCCTGTGGTGTCTTACAGTGTTGCCTATATTTAGTCAGATCACTTGATTTTGGAACAGAGCCATAGCAATTTAGGAAATTATATGTTGAAACTCGTGCATTCTGATCGTTTTGTGTCTGGTGTGGCATATTTAGTAGCTGGAGGGGATGCATTAGTTATCATGGCGTACCCTTGAGTGAGACACTTAATACGTTTGTCAAATAAAGGAATATAAATCATGTTCCTTTTGTTTCTTCAGAAGTTCCATCACTACAGTGTATATCGAAGTACTGCCCCCCAACAACCAGAGTCCTCCCCGTTTCCCTCAGCTCATATACAGCCTGGAGGTCAGTGAGGCCATGAGGACTGGAGCCACACTGCTCAACATACAGGTGACTTACCCATCAGCTCCAGTTGAGCTACTCTCATAAGGGTATTATTGTTTCAACAAAAATGTGTTGAATATTTGTAATTATTAATATTATAATTATAAATGTATGCACACTGTATGTATGTCAAAAGTTTGGAATAATTAAGATAATAGTTGCTATTTGATTATTAAATTATTTTATTATATATTTTTTGTAAACAAAACAAACAAACATAATACTGTGACATATTATTACAATTTAAAATAAGTGTTATTATTGTTATTATTATTATTTGAATATATTTTAAGATGTATTCCTGTAATGCAAAGTTGAATTTTCAGCATCATTACTCCAGTCTTCAGTGTCACATGATCCTTCAGAATCTAATGATTGGTGATTTTGTGCTCACATATTTTTTAATTATCATTGGTGCTCAATTAAACATAATGGTTCTTGTTATTGTCAAAAACAAAAAATGAAATAGAAATATTTTGTAACATTGTAAATGATTTTACTGTCACTTTTGGTAAGTTTAATATATTTTAATATTTTTTATAATTTATTTTAATAATATTAATATTAATGATTTCCAGAACAAAAAATTAAGCAGCAAAATCTTGATTTCTGATGCTTAAAAATTATATCTGAAGAATCATGTGACACTGAAGACTAATGGCTGAAGTAATGGCTGCTGAAAATTCAGCTTTGCATTACAGGAATAAATTACATTTTAAAAATACAGTTATTTAAAACTGTAATAATGCTTCACGATCTTACTGTTTTTTTACTGTATTTTTGATCAAATAAATGCAACCTTGGTGAGCATAAGGATATATTTTAAAAACATTAAAAATTGTTGATTATTTAAGATCCAAAACTTTTGACCTGTACATTTATAAAAATGTAAATAAATAAATAAATACATTTCACTATAATATAGAGTATATCATATACATCCATATATGTCAGCTGCCCAAATACTGTATATTTTTGTGCTTCCTGATCACAAAGTTTGGAGGCTTTCTCATCATAATTGAATTAGTGTAACACAAAAACGCTTTCTGTCATTTGCAGGCAACCGACCGTGAAAGAGATCTCATTACATATACCATCCTGAGAGGAGATCCAAACAACGTCTTTGAAGTCTCCCAAACGTAAGCTCACTTTGAAAGGCCGGAAAAAGGCTGCGCTGCCAAAATCCATTGTTTTTGGGGTTTGAACAAGCAGAGAAGATATTTTAATTGTGATTCAGACACAGACACACTCACACAATGCTTTGCACTCACTGAAAAATACAGAGAAACAAAAGCTTTTTCTCTGTGAAATATTTGTGTGTTTGAGTCAGCCACATCCTGACATGCACTGGATGCAGATTACATTATGACACAAACATGATACATAATTAATAAGGACTGATGAAAATATTAATTCCTCTATTTCAAATAGCAACTTTTCAGCTTTTGCTTGCAGTGAAGGGCCAAAAGTCCCAAAATGTTTTCATAGCAAAACCTCAGATGCATTTTATTTGATTTAGCACTCCGTAAAACGAGTAAACAACATTAGGTGGCCGATATCTCACACTCTCTTTCTTTAGTAATGCATTTAGTAAAGCATGTTATACTCCGCAGTGTGCAGTGTACCAAAGGCATTTCAATCATAGCCCGGAGCAAAGCTTCTGATCCTGTTCTCAAGTTATTTAAGCAAGATATCACAACCAGGATACACTTCTAATGAACTGCTACTGCTCTTTCAATGAGCAGCAAATGAAGAACAAAACAAATATAGCTATTTTTGTTGAACTACCTGAGCTTATCTCTCACAGTTACAGTCTCTTCCTTTTCTCTCCTCCTTCCCACAATGCCTTCTGCTCCCCGCGGAGTTTACGATAGAGCTGTCTGTTCGAGTGTATTGTGTAACTGTAGAGTCTGGAAAAGTCTGGCTGGAGGGTGAATATGGTGATATAAAGTATATGTTTAAAAAGCACTTTCATGGGGGTTGGAAGTATGGGGTCATCCTTTCATAAAGTAAGTTAAATGGAATTTTAAAGTGGAATTATTCAGAAAAGTTCAAAATGACTGTTCAAAATTATTTTCAAGCAGAGGAGATGTAAGAGTTTTAAATGGATTTTAGATATGCTTAACTTAGCTTAGGCTAAAGTGCCAACTCGCCTGCTTTATTTTGGAAATGGATATGTCTAATAACTTTTATATGAGGCATGATAGTTCAGGTCTTCAACCTTTGTGTCATTTAGTTTAAGACACTTAATACCAATTTGATTCAATTATATATTCATACAAATAGATAAAATTCAATAAAATTAAATAAATAAATACATACATACATAAATAAATATGCTTAGCTGATGCTGAGTATTTATTTACCATTATCTTACCATTTGAATGTATCAACGTGTTTACTGCTGTGTTTTTGGAAAACAGAACTACTGTACGTTGTGATATATTCATAAAACAATCTGCACTGAAACAGTACTCTCATTAAACTGTTCATGAGATGAATAAGATGACTGAAATGATAATAGACATTGTTAAAACTTCATCCACTCATTTCTAATATTGGGATTCCTCAGAAGGATCTGCAGAGTTTAGGTGCTACACAAAGCACAATATGCTTAGCATTTTTCTAAATTTGACTGATAATTTATCTAGTGTTCAATATGTCATATTTATTTTACTTCAGCATGACTTGAGGGCAAATTCCACAATTTGTCATTCTTGATGAGCGTCTGTGCGGAATCATACATTTATGTGCATTTATTCAAATCTATTATGTCTGATGTAAGATAGTTACAAAATGAACGTCTGTCTCTCTGTCTCTGAACTATTTTATTAAAATAATAATAATAATAATAATAATAATAATTGATTATTGTCATGACCCCTTTCAAATTGGGGTCTTGTGACAATAAATAAATACCCTCCAGTACCCTTTCAGTTATTCAGAATCACCAGATATAAATGGCTTTTTCATAACCAGCCTGGTTTGGTTTATTTTTGCAGCTGCTGCTTATAATAGCAATAATAAACTTGTGTATTCTCTGGTTATCATTACAATTGATGCTGTTCAGTAGGGGGGTAATTTAGGGTGCGAGTATGCTCTTAGACATGTACAGACGATGCTTTGCAGTGAATGCATGATGAATATGCATGAGGTCCTCTGGAGCCTTGAAGATGCCGCTCTGAATTTGTTTATTTTATTTGGAGAACGTAACTGCAAGGGGTTCGAAAAGCTAATAATTAATTGATTGTAAAATTTAAATAAGGGATTTTAAAATAACATCAATCAAAATAAAACACTGATTAAACAATGAAATATTGTATTTGTTTACAGCTAGTTTAGTGCTATTGTGTGAATAATATGTAATCATGTAATCGATAAAAAAGTAACTGTACTCTGATTCTGACTATTTTAAAATGTAATTTAATTACTAATTACAAGCACTTATTTTTTGTAATATGATTACATAATCCAGATTACATGTACTCAGTTACTACCCAGCTCTATCTATATATGTTTTATCTCACAAAAGTATGAATGTCAAGCGATGACAAATATGAATGTTAGGACAGTGACACCAAAATAAAATTTTCACATTAGCTTAAATGTACAATAACTTATAGTTAATAGAATGTCTAAAGTGGACTATCGAAATAAAGTGTAACCAAAAATAAAACTGATATAATAGATAAATGCATGTTAATAGATAATAGATACAATAGTTTGTATCGTTTGTGTATGTAGCATATTTGTACACCAAAAGTTGTGTACCACGAGTTCTTAGTTAAGCTTGCATTACCATGTAAACAAATGTAAATGTGTGACCAAATGCACTGTGTTCTAGAACTCATTTGAATGGGGCACAATGTTTTACTCATGGCTGCTGTTACCTGACAACAATTAATTCAGTTCTAATCGTCCCCAGGCACACGTACAATGTCCTCAGCCTTTTACAGTGGCACAGTTCTTGCAAGAAATGAATATATTGCCCAGCCGTCTCATTCAGCAGGACATAATTCCATCCAGCCTATATCTGATGAACTAATTTCAGCCGAAAAATGATTCATTTTGTCTGGATTTTGGCTGTAGCCAGTTGTTCATATGACATTTTCCAGTTTTGTTTTCTCAGCACATGGTGTGAATTTTAACACCTTTTCCCTCTTTCACTTTTGCTTGCCCTCTAAAGCCACCATAAAGTTAAAACACTTAAACCTCTGGGCTCTATAATCCACAGGTTTTCAACATCATCTTTGCTTTCAGGTCTGGCCTGTTGTTGCTGGCGAAGTCGCTGGACAGAGAGATCACGGATCACTACACGCTAACGGTCACGGCCTCCGATGGCAAACCAGATGGGGTAAGACTGAAGCCTGTCAATCCATCATACCCAATTGAAGATGAAAACTTCTGTAGCTGCAGTTCAAAAGATCATAATCAAATCTTCTGCTTAAACAGACATCGCATGTAGACACAGTACAACATGGCAGGCAGAGTCTAGCAGAATCAATCATGTTGACAGAAAGAAGGGCAGACGAGAGGTAGAAATGGTCATAAAGTGTGCTGGGAGTGTTGTATAGTCATCTCTATAGTCATCACAGCGTTACTGGCTGCATGGATGTATTTGCAAAATTGCACATAAGCACAAATGAAAGAAACTAATGCTAATGTCTAATCAATGTCGTCAGTCAGGTAGACAATCAAATTCTTCCTTCACTCAATGATTGTTCTTTGTTCATTAATCAATTTGTTGTATTTATATATATTTATATATACACTACTATACACTAAACAATTTTTGAATGTTTTCGAAAGAAGTCTCTTTTATGTTCACCAAGGCTGCATTTATTTGATAAAAAAAATAAATAAATAAAATATAAACACAAATATTGTGAAATATTCTTTCAATTTCAACTTTTACAATTTATATATAAAAAAAATGGTCCCACTTTATATTAGGTGGCTTTAACTACTGTGTACTTAGATAAAAAAAAATAAGTACAATACTTACTGTGTTCATATTGTATTGCAAAACACTTTTGCTGCTATTTACGGGTAAGGTTAGGGACAGGGTTGGAGGTATGGGTAGATTTAAATGTGGGTAAGGTGTAAGGGATGGGTCAACAGTGTAATTATTAATATAATTACAGAAATTAATTACAGATGTAGTTACATGCAGGTATTTTAAAGATTTAAGTACATTGTAAAAACATGTATGTACACAATAAGTACACTGTACCAAATGATTAATTTAAATGTAAGTACATGGTATTTAAGGCCACTTAATATAAAGTGGGACCTAAAAAACTATTTAATACACATTTATATTTAAAATTTCAGCAGCCATAACTCCTGTCTTCAGTGTCATCATTGTTGAAATATAAATTAAATTTTTAAATATATCCAACAATTAACAATTGTTACAATTCTAACAATTATTTTAAATAGCAATACTATTTAACAATATTACTGTCTTTACTGTATTATTCATCAAATAAATGCAGCCTTGGTGATAATAAGAGACTTCTTGTTGAGAGACTTTCTTATGTTCAAAAACATTAAAAAATCCGAATGATTCCAAACAGCAGTTTAAGCATAACCACAATATAAATATATTTTCAGCAACACTTAAAATAATGTTCAATTCACTAGCATTAATGCATTAGACACCATGAACATTGAACAGTTTGTTTTATAGAATGTATTAATAGTTCTATAGTTGTTATATTGTTCATTTTTGTAGTGCTGTGACAGTACTATATTTATTTGTAATGGTGAAAATTAGAAAGAATATATTACAGTATATATTATAATATGGCATTATGTTTATATGAAAAGAAAAGAGAAGCCTTACATTGATTAACTTATTCATTCAATCAAACTGATTGCTGTTTGTTTGTTTATTCATTCATTTCAAGTGTTTGATTTCTTTTTTTTTCTGTTTTACACAGTAGTATATAAATGTAATTATGAAAATTAAAATCATTTTAAGAAAGAATGATAAGAAGAATTAGAATCAAAGTAAAGAGAAGTCAAAAATTGATTCATTTGTGCAACCAAACAATCAATGACGTGAGTAAATCAAACACATTTTTTGCTGTTTGTCCATTCCTTTGTTCATTCATCTGTTCATTTGTTCGTTCTTTTGCAAAAATGTTTGATTTCCTTTGATGGGGTGAGTCTCCTAGCAGTTACCAGCGACTGGTCTCTCCTGTGCACTCCACTCTCACAAAGGGCTCACAGTGATTGATCTAAATAGAGGAAAATGAGGTGCATCTTACAATGGAGTGATTATGCCTTAATGATGGAGATAAACGAGCCGAACGGGCTTTTTAATTATGAAGCACCTTCTTTCGCTTCACTCTCTCATTGAGCCTATTTCCCTTACTGGATGAGCCAACGGTGAAAATCTCATTTAGTATTCCTCAGTAAAAGAGATGCCTGGATTTACAACCCTCTTCAAGGACGTGTAACGTGTTCACCTCCAAACTCAAGGATAATCACTCGCCTTCTTAAGGAAGAAAGTGCATAAGCATCCAGCTTTAAGCACAATGGTCTCCATTTATATCCGAACTGTCAAGGTGGCTGTCAGGTGGTGAAATTATGCTACATCGGAGTCGAAAGTCTTTGCCTTTATTGTCACGTTAGCATAGCCTTTACAAACATATGATGGTGAATCCAATACTTTAATAACCCCTGGAATAATTCAAAGCACATCTTAATTGGCAGAATTCTCAGAGCCATGATCTCTCCTCTTTCCTGTCCCTGTGTGGTTAGCTCATGAAAGTAAGATGAAAAAACAGTGCTGCATGTTTCATTCCCATCTTCCCATTTGCCCACAACTGTCCCTCGATGACCTTTCTGATTCACTTGTGGCTAAAACTCAAGGGTGAAGTTGAGACGTAAGTCTGGGGGAGCAGGTGCAGTTTGGAAGGTTTTAAAATTCAGTGACCTTTGCTAAACCACCTGGTCATTAGCCAATTTAATAAACAGTCCCTTTTCTGCAGAGGAGAGTTGGGAAAATGGGTTTATTTTTAAGGGCCCTGGGCCACACTCAGAGTTGACCTCTGTCCCTGCTGAGGTCACGTGGACTGCTCTTTGCTTTGCACAGGGTGATGTGAGAGCCAAACAGATTCACAAAGTCCAAAAGAGAGATTTCTTCACTCCCCAGTCTGTGGTTAGAGGAACAGATACAGCCAGACGTCTGTCTGGTGTACACAGACATTTGACTATTGGCACAAAGTCTTGTTTACTTTGCTGGAGTGGGCACAATTCAGTATTAGCTCCCTTTCAATCCCCATCCATTTATCTATCCATCAATCCATCCATCCCTCCAATCCCATCCCATACCTCCATCTGTCCATACAATCCCATCCCATCCATCTGTCCAATCCCATCCCTCCAATCCCATCCATCCATCCCATACTTCCATCCATCCATCCTTCCAATCCCATTCCTCAATCCATCCATCCATCCCATTGCTTTAGGTTAAACATTGCAGTTAGAATAAAGAATATGAAAATATATAAAATTGAAAGAAATAAAATATATCAAAAAGAAAGAAAATCAGCAAAATGAACATTTGTACTTCAGCAAGTTCTTGATTCTGTAATCCTATTTTTGTAATAATAATATATATCAAAATATCTGATATATTTGTAGCAATAGCCAACAATACATTGCATAGATCAAAATGATTGATTTTTAATTTATGCCACAAATCATTAGGATATTAAATATAGATGATGTCCCATGAAGATAATTGAAACACATTACATTACACCAAATACACAACATAATGTTCTTTTTAGCAACATCATATGACCCCTTAAAAAAATCTAATCCAGATTTTGATTTTCAAAGATTTATTATACAATTTTATTATTTTTTTCCCAAAATGCAATAAATCCATGACACGTTTTTTTGTTTTTTTTTCAAAATGCAATAAATCCATTGAATCTATATAAAAGTTATTTTTCATATTGAAACTGTTGAAAATACACAACATGGTTAAACCACATATGAAAG
>NW_015548217.1:3908146-3910067 GCF_001515605.1 Sinocyclocheilus anshuiensis | reverse complement strand
CGCATGACAATCACATGCGATTTATCGTGCAGCCCTAAGTTTGTTTGTTGATCACAAAGTACAAAGTAGATGAGGAAAACTAGGATGCCGGGTGTATTCAAAGCGCAGCCATAACTGTCTAGAGTGCGTGGAATGGTGTGCTGTGATTGGTTGTTACGGTTTACAGTGCGTGGAATGGTGCGCTGTGATTGGTTGATTGGATATATCGCATTCTGCAGAGAAGGGAGACTGGCGTTTGTCACGGTTTGGAAAGATGACAGAATAACTCAGAATAATACTGGAAACAGGAGCCCTCTTTGGGCTAGACTCAGGATCTGTGGCCCTCCCTGGGCCAGACGCGGGAACAGCAGCCCTCTCTGGGCTGAACTGGGGAACTGAGGCCCTGCCTGGGCCATACGTGGGAACCGCAGCCCTTTCTGGACTGGAAGTGGAAACGGGAGGCCTCCTTGGGCTAGACTCGGTATCTGTGGCCCTCCCTGGGCCAGACACGGGAACAGCAGCCCTCTCTGGGCAGAACACAGGAACAGAGGCCCTCCCTTGTCCATACGTGGGAACCGCAGCCCTCTCTGGGCTGGACGTGGAAACAGGAGCCCTCTTTCGGCTTGACGTGGGAACAGGAGCCCTCTCTGGGCTTGACTCGGGATCTGAGGCCCTCCCTGGGCCAGACGTGGGAACAACAGCACTTTCTGGGCTTGCCTTGGGATCTGAGGCCCTCCCTGGGCTTGACGTGGGAACAACAGCCCTTTCTGGGCTGGACATGGGGACAGGAGCCCTCTCTGGGCTTGACGTGGGAACAGGAGCACTCTCTCAACTCTGTTCAGGGGCTAGAGCCATCTCTCGACTCTGGTCAGGGGCTCGAGCCATCTCTTGACTCTGGTCAGGGGCTCGAGCCATCTCTCAACTCTGGTCAGGGGCTCGAGCCATCAGTCTTCTCCTCCTCCTCATTCTCTTCTTCTGGGCAGAGGTGAAGAAGGTAGCTGCTTTCATCCTAGGGCTTGACTGTGGAGCGGCCGGTGGACATGACAGCAGAGCAGCCGTCGGGGTTGACGGCGGAGCGGCCAGCGAGATTGAGAGTGGAGCGGCCTCTGGAGGATGGCTTTGTGGCCCGCGTTAACACTGGACTGAGGACTGGTAGAGACTCTGGCGTTGGAGACGGACGAAGGGAGGCTGCTTTGAGAGCTGAGCAGACAGATGTAAACGCTTGATCTGCCACTTTGGCTCCCAGGTGCATCCCAGCGCTCTTGGATGCCCACCTAGGGGCTCGGTGAAGCGTGGGTGGAACGGAGGGAGCGGGCTCTTTGGAACGGTATGTGGAGGGTGCTGGTAGATGGTTAGCTGAAGCGCCCACTTGCTTCCGAATGGGAACAGGACGACTATCCACCACATCAACAAGGAACTCAGAGCCACTTAAATCGAGGACATATTTAATAAAGTCAGCTACGGGTCTATAACAATCGTTAGGAAACAGGAATCGAAACAAATTAAACAAATCGTCAGGAGACAGGAATCGAAGCAGGCATTAACCATGTGTCGCCCCAGCTCACCAGATGTACAACACTCAGGAACTCCTCCACATATCGCTCCAAAGGCCGTCCGTCCATCCTGCTGGATGTTCCAGATTAATTCCTCAGCCCAGTTCATACTTTGCTTGGTCCAGTGTTCTGTCACGTGTGGTTGCGGTGAAGAGCACGATGCAGGAGCAGGATCGGGAAACCACATATTTATTATAACTCTAACACAGAGAGAGAACTCAGAGAACTAGGAAGACAACCACATTACATAGATGACACCAAGGAACCAAGGAACAGATACATTACATGTAAAGTAAAACATTTCAAAAGTTTTTTTTTTTTTTTTTTTTTTTTTTTTTTTTTTTTTTTTATGAATTGATCAAACAACATATTAGAAAATAAAAAATTAA
>NW_015548217.1:3907903-3908116 GCF_001515605.1 Sinocyclocheilus anshuiensis | reverse complement strand
TTTTAAAAATTTTTTTTTTTTTTTTTTTTTTTTTTTTTTTTTAATTTTGATGATTAGAGCTTACAGCTCATGAGTCAAAAATCCAGTATCTCAAAATATTAGAATATTTCCTAAGGTCAACCAAAAAGGATTTGCAAAATCAAGTTCTTTAATATGCTTTGATACAGTACTCTGTGAACAGCCACCCCTTTCAGTAATGACCTTCTGTGACTT
>NW_015548217.1:3902987-3906412 GCF_001515605.1 Sinocyclocheilus anshuiensis | reverse complement strand
CTCTCTTAAAGATTTATGATATCCTTCCAGTTCCTTATCACAAGATGTAAACCTGTTTGTTGACAAACGGAATTACCTTGTGTGCATTTGTCTCAGCTCAGGATCAGCTTACCTTATTTTACCCCCTGAGCGTAGTGCAAACTCAGCAAGCTTTATTGCCGGCACATGAAAAATGTACAGGACCAATCTGCCAAATACTCCAGCATTTAAACCTTTAACAAATAAGTCCGAGCAGCACGGGAAAAACCTTCTTCTAATATTTTGAGATACTGGATTTTTGACTTTCATGAGCTGTAAGCTCTAATCATCAAAATTAAAAATAACAATAATAAAAAAAAAACTTCTGAAATGTTTTACTTTACTTGTAATGAATCTAAAATATATAAAAGTTTCACTTTTTGAAATAAGTTACATTAGGGGAAGAGACCAGATTGACTCTGACTAAACATAAATGGATGCAGAATGATCTGACAAGAGGCTAAGCTACTATGTTGCGAGAGAAAAACTCTTACTTTCTGGATTCCTGGTTTTCATTTGGTTTTTAGTATGCTGGGTTTTGGATCACTTGCCTTTTAATTGTTTGAATTAATTATTTATTGTGACTGCTTGTTTATTTATCCAAATTTCCCATATGTTTGGATGTAAATACACATTTACACATTTCGAGCAAAACATTTCACAAAAATATATTTTTTTTAATGATAGATCATACTGATACACTGCAGATCTGTTTGCCTGATTCACTTTTTTTATTTATTGCGTGTTTGTTTGTTCAACCTGGTGATAACATCAAAAAAGCTTGACTCACTCACTTGTTTGTTAATTTGTTTTTGTTTGTTTACTCATTTACTCGTTTGTTTGTTCGCTTGTCAGATCATTCTTGAAATGGTATTCGTTTCGTTTGATTCGTTATGTAATTGTCATTTGTGCAGTCTGGTAAGAGCATCTGAAGGCCTGGTAGGAGGAGAAGCAATCATTTGTGTGAAATGTTCTCAGAATCAACTTTCACTCACTGTAGACCGTGTAGCTCTAATTTGAATTGGCTGGTGTTTCTGAATTGAACCTAGCTGAAGTTATACTACATAACCTGACCTGCAAAAACATTTTTTGTGTGTGTGTGTGGTCTATAACTTGTGTAAAGACAAAACATAAGTGGTCAAAAGTTTTCAAGGTATTGATTGATTGATGTAAACTTTTTTGTTGTTTGTAGAGAGTGAGAAAGAAGACTGAAAAAAATCACATGCCTTGTGCCTAACTCCTTTCATAGCCATTAGGCTATTTCTGACAAGGTGCTTCTTCTAAGTGATTGAAAATACTGTATTAAAACACTGCATGGTGCACACACGTTGAGTCAGTCCCAATTGGACAGTTTGTTTCTGTCAGTAACAGTACTTATTGTGTTTTATTTAACCCCAAAATAAAAACCAAGAAGGTAGTTATCCTGTTAACCTGGACGTCGGCGCACTGAACGCTCTTTGTTTGCCCGTGTCAATGTTTACCAATAGATTAAATGAAAAGGAACCAAATTAATCTTGACAAACTATATACAGTATAATTCTAAAGGTCTAAGCCTCAAGCATCGACGATAGATCGCTGTTTTTCAATGGAAAGCTTATGAGGAATGCATTTGCTAAATTTGTGTAAGTAGTACACATCAAAACATGCATAATCAAAACGCAGTACGTACCAGATTCATCGTAATAACGAGTCATAAACGCATCCACGGCTGTAATGGGGGGACTAGACATAGTCTCAGAAAAATGGTTGCAGGAATCTCATTTTTCAATGTATCTAATTCAGATTTGAAATATAAACTTTCAACCCATTACTTTTCTAGATTGCTCCAGGACTGATTTAATGTATTTTTATATGAAATAAAAAAAAAATCAGTGTGGTACAATTTTTTTCAAGGCACTTCAGTGTCTTTAACTTTTTATCTTTTTGAGCATTATCAACTCTGGATAATGGATAGTAAAGCCCAAAGTGTCTCCTTTCCAAAGACACCAAAATTGTGTGTGTAGCACACTGAAGTCAGGAACTGTAACAATTTTAAGTTAGGTAGGTCATTTTCAGCTGTGAGTCCCAAAATGGGGGGTGCAGGTTAACAGGTTATTATCTTGATGAGAATTATTTTAGAACCCTTAGGATATTTTGGATTATGGCATTATATACATTTCAAATTAAGTCATTACTAGGGATGGGTATCGTTAAGGTTTTAACGGTATTACTACTGCTTATCGATTCGGTACTTTAACGGTATTCTTATCGGTACTTTTTGTTTTATATTTATATAAAGTAATCAAATGTAAATGAACACTGCATAGTTTTCAGTGTATGTATTGATTGATTAATGCTTATTAAAGCTATAACGTTATTCAGATTAATAAGCGCCAGTCTGTCACTTTAAGACAATATATTGACACATCGGATTTTGTCCCAACTGTTCTCCTCCACTTAAGACATAAACTGTGTTTAAGTAAATATTCTCCAAGCCGGCCATTTTGACATATTTGTGTGTATTTGATCGTTTGGACATGCGCCCGAAGCTCTGTTTGTCCGTTTTGGAGCGTGCTGCGCGCACACATTTCAGCCTGAGGAACAGCGTCTCTTGTGCGGATTGTGCTTTCAACGTTTTATTATCAAACATGTCCCGCAATTTAGCAACAGTAAAGACGGCATTTTACAATAATCACCGATTGAGCTGATTCTGATGTTAAGTTTGGGTTTTAGGGAGGAACGAATGCGTCCTGTGAAGGGAAAGAAGTTGCGCAATACGAAACGCAGCTAGTTTTTAATAGCTTTACCTCATGTCTTCTTTTGTATAATCCTTAGAAGCCAAAATCGAAATAAAAAATACAATTAGCTTAATAAAACAGCCACAGGCCTAAAGTGTAAGCAGATGTTTGAATGTTTAGTTCTCTTCTATCATAATTAAACAGGGCTTTCATGTTGCGCGTGCTGAAGCTCCTCCACGTGGGCGCGATCTCGCATCTGAATTGCGAATAGCAAAAATGCATCAGACAAATGTTTGAAAAACCGCTGGCGACTCTGGTGAGATAGAATTTGTAAGATAATGTGTATATATAGCAATAATACATGTATGTGTGTTTTATTAATTTATCCAGTACCGATAGCAGAACCGTTAATGTCCGAGCTTATTGATACTCCGGTCTTTCATAATTTAGCCCCAGGACCGATTAAATACCGGGTTTCGGTACCCATCCCTAGTCATTACTGTAAATTATTACTGTGTATATAATATATTAATACATTAAATGAATAGTTATTACTGACATTTTTTAATTATAAATAATTATATTGTTATAAACTTTATAATAAAAAAATGAAAATTCTGTCATTAATTACTCACCCTCATGTCGTTCCAAACCCATAAGACGTTCGTTCATCTTTAGAACACAAATTAA
>NW_015548217.1:3901440-3902976 GCF_001515605.1 Sinocyclocheilus anshuiensis | reverse complement strand
CCAACTGTTCTCCTCCACTTAAGACATAAACTGTGTTTAAGTAAATATTCTCCAAGCCGGCCATTTTGACATATTTTTGTGTGTATTTGATCATTTGGACATGCGCCCGAAGCTCAAAGTGTAATTTGTTTGTCCGTTTTGGAGCGCGCCGCGCGCACACATTTCAGCCTGAGGAACAGCGTCTCTTGTGCAGATTGTGCTTTCAACATTTTATTATCAAACATGTCCCGCAATTTAGCAACAGTAAAGACAGCATCTTACAACAAGCACAGATTGAGCTGATTCTGACGTTAAGTTTGGGTTTTAGGGAGGAACGAATGCGCACCGCTGTGAAGGGAAAGAAGTTGCGCAATACGAAACGCAGCTAGTTTTTAATAGCTTTACCTCATGTCTTCTTTTGTATAATCCTTAGAAGCCAAAATCGAAATAAAAAATACAATTAGCTTAATAAAACAGCCACAGGCCTAAAGTGTAAGCAGATGTTTGAATGTTTAGTTCTCTTCTATCATAATTAAACAGGGCTTTCATGTTGCGCGTGCTGAAGCTCCTCCACGTGGGCGCGATCTCGCATCTGAATTGCGAATAGCAAAAATGCATCAGACAAATGTTTGAAAAACCGCTGGCGACTCTGGTGAGATAGAATTTGTAAGATAATGTGTATATATAGCAATAATACATGTATGTGTGTTTTATTAATTTATCCAGTACCGATAGCAGAACCGTTAATGTCCGAGCTTATTGATACTCCGGTCTTTCATAATTTAGCCCCAGGACCGATTAAATACCGGGTTTCGGTACCCATCCCTAGTCATTACTGTAAATTATTACTGTGTATATAATATATTAATACATTAAATGAATAGTTATTACTGACATTTTTTAATTATAAATAATTATATTGTTATAAACTTTATAATAAAAAAATGAAAATTCTGTCATTAATTACTCACCCTCATGTCGTTCCAAACCCATAAGACCTTCGTTCATCTTTAGAACACAAATTAAGATATTTTTGATAAAATCTGAAAGCTGTCTGACCCTCTGTAGACCGCAATGCAACTGCAATGTTCCCAAGTCCAGAAACGTAGTAAGGACATCAGTAAAATAGTCCATGTGACATCAGTGGTTCAACCATAATTTTACGAAGCTACGAGAATACTTTTTGTGCACAGAGAAAACAGTAATAACATAATTTATTCAACAATTATTCTCCCCGAGTTACCGTCTCCCTCCATTTTGGAGAGTACCCCAGAACGTAATCAACGTAATCAGCGCTGTTTACATTCAGTAGAAAGGGCGCGCATGCTGAAAATAATCAGCGTTGCTTGCGTTCAGTGAAAGCGCGCGCGCGCATGCTGAATGTAAACAACGCTGATTATGTTGATTACATTCTGGGATACTCTCCAAAATGGCGGAAGATGGTAACTCGGGAGACGATTTGTTGAATAAATAGTTATTGTTTTCTTTGTGCATAAAAAGTATACTCGTTGCTTCGTAAAATTACAGTTGAACCACTGATGTCACATGGACTATTTT
>NW_015548217.1:3882166-3901159 GCF_001515605.1 Sinocyclocheilus anshuiensis | reverse complement strand
TATATATATTAGTACTAAAATGTTGTTTTCATGGTAGTTTTACTTAGTTTCACACATTTGCAGTGTTCCCCTAAAATAATCATGTCAAACTATATTTGCATAATAAATGTGTAACGGTAGAGGTATGCTAATTATATGTTTGCTGTGTTTGTATGAATGTTTAAATGTTATGTTTCCATTCCTCATCTTTAGAAATGAGACACTTTGTGAATTATTGTGAATGTAGATGGTTAATTGTTGTTAGTGAGTAGACAGAATTCTCCCTGCCAGCATGCTAATTTGTTTGCAGCCATCAATTTGTTGAGGCGATCTATACTCTGAAACACTAATCCGCTCAACAGCTGTGGATATTTTTCATTAGACCCCATTCATAGCTTGATGATGAATGCAAATATGTTAGCAATTTCGCAAGTTCTGTGTAAATTAATCAGTGGAAACTGATAATTGTTTGTGAATGCCAAGACAGTCCATTACCAGACAAAATCACACAGAGGCCTCAAGGTCCGCATTTCAGATTTGTTGACATCGTTGGATTACTGACTGAAACTCTGGAAAGTTTTTATTTAGTGGCATTCATGTAATGATTGAAGTAACCTGAAGGTTTCTTGTTTTCAGACCTCGACCGCTACGGTGAATATAATGGTGACTGATGTCAATGATAATGATCCTGAGTTCGGTCTTCTGCTGCCCCTTAATCTCACAGTTCAAGAGGAAGAGGCAAATGCTTTTGTGGGTCAAGTAAAGGTAAGACCGCAAACATTCTAAATTATTTCTACTTGTTCTCCTTGCTGTTTGATCTCTAAACTATTTGCTCTGCAGCTGCTTTCTGCCCTCTGGAGTCACAGAAGATGAAATCCTGAAGTTTATACTTCAGAGTTTAAGAGCGTAACTTTGTGGTTATACTATTCTGATCCCTCATCACTTGTTGTTGACTTAAATGAGTCATTCACCCAGAAATTAATATTGTAAGTAATTTTTCCAGCCTTGTGTCACTTGCAAGCCCACATTACTTTTTTTGCAACACATGAAAAATGAAACGGAATTGCAAAGGCATCTTTTAAACCTGTTATAATTATTTTAAGTTTCATAAAAGATACAAAAGCATCATACAAGTTTCATAAAAGTAATATTGTGCAGCATATTTGGGGACTTTTTTTTTTTTTTACGAGAAACAGACCAACATTTCTGTTATTTACTAAAAATCATCATCTCTGAGCCATTCTTCACTCAAAGCTATTATGACTTCAGAAAAATTGAGTTTTGGTGAATTGTGAGAGATGAGAATACTAAACTGTGGACCTGAAGGCATAATCAAATTAACCAACATAATTAACAAATGCAAGAGGCAGGATATGTGTACAACTTTCTGAATGGCAGCATTCCAGTTCTCTGGAAACTTCTCTTTCAAGTTTTTGTGCATCTTTCTGCAGACAGCAAATGTTTGAGAGCAAAAATGTTGCAAAATCTGTGTTGGGAAATATTTTGCCCTATTTTTCCCATTTGCATGTGTTTCTATTGAAATTACTGGGTTTTGACTTCAAAAGAATTCTCAAACATTGTTAAATGTGACTGCAACTTAGGCAAGACATTATAGGTGAACGGTAAAAATATGGACTAATACTAATAGAAACTAATATAAAACTAATAGATATCAACATACAGTACTTTCCCCAGTTGATCAATCCCAGTACATGAAGACAATTACAGTTTTTCTCGATTGCTTAAACACATTTCTTGAAACTATGCCTTGTATTCTCAAAACAGTAAACACAAATCCATAACGTCTCACCCAATTCCCCAAACATCCTATGTTCAGGTCAAAATTAAGCTCTACACTCAAAACCATTCACTCTTGCTGAAAAACCAAACTTTTCCCTTAGACATCACACAAAAGCTTTCAAAAACACACACACTACAACATAGTATTACACACTGGTGCAATAAATTCAAAACGATACTGTATATCCAAAACTGGTAAGTTATGTTGCTTGTGGTTCTCCCCCTCAAAAACCTTTTCACATGAACACAAAAGACACAACCAATATATACATTGGCACATTTTTATTAATTCATGTACTACACAGCACAACTGTAAAAAATTAAAAAATTATTCCGCCTCAGCATCCCGTCTTTGTTCTGGGTCAGGCCAGAGAATCTCGTCCACATCAAAGGCTATATTGGCCCTAGCCAGGCAGCGAGGATAAAATCCTCTTGCATACCTTATCCACCCCTGGCATGCATACTGATATGTCTAGGCAGCCTTCTTCCATGGCCTGGAGGAGGTGAGCACGGATATAAGGACATTTACAATAGCCCGATGGCCAATTATGTTCCTCCCCCTTCTCTTTCTTTTGGTCAGGTTGAAACCAGCCTTATCCACAAAGATAATTTCATGGGGAACAGGCTGGCCTTCAATCTCAAAGATTCTATGCAAAACACATGAAACACAGTAGAGTAAATCACTGCCCTGAAGCACAGTTCAAGAGGGCACAAATGGCAGCATAAACTGCTATACTGTGATGGTACACAATACTTCATACAATATCAAAACTCATGAACGTATTCCACTCGTTGGTCTTTCACGCTGTCAGAGTTTTGTTCAAAAGGGACGCGGTACGCACGTTTCATCCGGAACCGGTGCTTTCGGAGGATACGATCAATTGTGGAGAGGCCGATGGCATTTATCCCTCGAAAATGATGATTATCCTCAATCACTCTCCTTTGAATCTCTCGCAGGCGGATTACATTATTGGCAATAACCATGTTTACAAGCTCCCTCTCTTGCTCCTCCGACAAAAGCCTTAGCCTGCCTCCATCAGGTGGTCGTCTCTGTGTCCTACAAAAATAGAAGCACTCATTACTGTAACACATCCTTTTTACAGGAAAACATGGCAACATACTGAAACTCTATCTGTATAAGAGGAAATTTGATGCATTTCTTTATTACAGTAGCATAGTGCAACCAGCCTCCCTCATAGTCATACCATGGACAAGGACATGGTCAACTAAAGTGGCTCGAATTTCATCTGAGACTGCTTGTCTCCTTGCCCTTCTTCTCCCTCCTCCTCCTCCTCTCCCTCTCCCTCTCCCTCTCCCTCCTCCTCCTCTCCTCCCTCCCCCTCCTCCTCCCCGTTATTACTAGAGCCCAACCGATACAGGTTTTTTGGGGGCCAATACCGATATTAGGGAGTAAAAAAAGGCCGATATCGATATATTGCTCTAAAGTTACTGTACAGAGCAGTCTTACTGTAAGTACACCTACCTGTTTTCCTCTCTGAAGGTTCTGATGATGGAGGCGATGGTGAAGTGACTCAAATTTGGCTGTACTCGTTGCCCAGCCTCGCTACTGTCTTTACACACAGACGAAACTTACTAGAGAAGTGTGACATAATATACCTCTGTAAATAAATACAATTTAACTTCACGTCTCGCGCACTTTAATGCCCTTTGAATGTAACGTGTATGTTCCCTTCGAACTGGAACCATGGCAGAATATCATGTGAAGTCCACTTTCCCACTATGTCGCGAACGCGGCGGCGGATCTCCACCAAATTCGGGGGATCCCTTCAGCTCAAGGAGCCCTCTCGAACGCCACCCTCCTCCGCACGTCGGTAGCCAACCGGGATCACCAGATTGGTCAGCGCCCGACCACGAAATTAACCTCCCGTAACTCCCGGACCCCGGGGGCTAACGATGTGGGGGTGGTCTCATTCGAAACGGGAGATGTACTCTCGATTCGGCATTCTCCGTTACGGAGATATGGACGTTCAAAGTTTCAATGGTATTCCATACACTTAATAATGATCTTTAAAATAGCATCATATGACCCCTTTAAAGCATTTCATACAGGTTGCCAGTAGCAAACAATGGAGCGCTCTCTACTGGACAAACTACGTAATTACATCATTTACAAGCATTTTATCTGCGTTTTATGTTCTGTAAAAAAAATTTCATATCGGCGGCATATTCACTGATATGATATATCTGCGACAGGCTCATATCGACCGATAAAATTGACAAAATGATATATCGGTCGGGCTGTAGTTATTACCTGTAGTATCCTGCCTTAAGATGTGACCTGATCCTAAATATGGAGCAACACAGTGAGTGAGGTGTTAAACCAGTTCAAACCAATACATCTTGTGTGGTTTTAAATGTTACTGACTGATTATTTAATAAGAATCGGCTCATAAGAGCCATTTGTTTCAAGAATCACTATTACTATTGCTCATACTTAAGGTTAGGGATTCAAACAAGCCCCTGTGTTGCAGAAGTAATTCACTTCTGCATGTGATTCCTCCTAAACTATTTGCTTTACAGTTACAAAATCTCAAATCATGGGCTCCTGCTCCTTTAAATCTGTCATGGTTACTTTCACCGAGCTTGACTGTTCTTTTGTACAGTTCTATTTGAGGATTTCAATCCCTTCCGTGGTCTCATATGACCGGTGTTAATCAGTGCCTGCTGGGGCGTGGGTGTGACGCCAGCAGCTGGAGTGTCTTCCTCTGCCCTCTTGAGCCCTCATTTCACTCTCTCCCCATCGCTCGCCCAGCTGGATACACCCGCAGCATACCCGCCAAATTCCCTGTCCACTCCACTGTTTATGATTTTCCAATTAAAGAAATGTAATTTAAATAATTTGTTACCTTCGGGGACGTCCTGTAATGAGCAACTTTATTGGGCTCTGTTAAGCTGCGAAGAGTTGTAATTAGTGGTCTAGATTAATAGAGCCGCACTTTGTCATCAGAATAATCACAGGTTAATACTGGCAGACTGTTTATTAGCAGAGCATTCCTTAAACATGTCTACTTCGCATAAATATACGTCAGACCTCATGAGATGGGCAGGCATCATTTTCCAGGGCTTTTGATTCCTGCATTACTTTCCGTACCCACTGTATATATATATATATATATATATCTCATAATGTATTTGCTGGAAATCAGAAAGGTTTATTTTTGGATAATCTAAGTGAATGCTTTCTAAAATATTGACTTACTTATGTAACACTTAAGGTAAAAATAACCAAATAAATAAATAAATAAAAAGAGATAAAACTATGGGGCCCCTGCAGGGACATGGTGATGGTAACTAAAATTATATTATTTTGCATTCTCTCACAAAACTTTTGCTTTCCCCCGAGAAACTTTTGTGGTGGAAATAATATGAGATGGGACGAAAAACTATTTTTATGCTTTTACGAGTGAACAGAGTTTCTCAGGGGAGCGCAATAAGTGTGCGAAAGAATGCAAATGTTTTGCAAAAGAACGCAAAGTTTTTCAGGGAATCACAATACTTTTGCAAGACAGTACAAAAGTATTTTCCTCCCTTATATATTTTTTTTTTCCATCACCATGTCTGCTTAGAGAGTCTGTACAAAACGCTGAAGCTAATATTTAAAACAGGCTTGTTATTGATATAGATTCCAGTTTTGATTCAATTTGATTAATTTGGCTTTGTTTGCAATGTAATGTCCATTTTGCTTGAACATATGAAAGGAATTGTTTCTTTGTTAATGTTAATGATTATACAGGACAGTGTTTTAAACTTATACAACTTGTCTTTTGGAACTATTCAGCACAACAAAAATGGCTCTTAAGAGTCATTTGTTTCAGGAAATCAGGTACAGTAACACTTCTTCCACTATCTTTTTTGATTCACTAAAAGCAACTCGTATGAGTCATAGTTATTTTTATAAATTGAACCGTGTGGTTGAGCTGTATGTTTAACTCTTTGAAAACAATCATCTTAGTAGAGCCATTTGTTTGTGAATCAGACTGCACTGCTCTTGTTAGTTTTTGCATGAAGCCTGCAAAATAACTCAATACACTGTAAAGATAGAATCTAGAATTATAATTTTTTTGCTTCACATTAAGCATAGACTCTGAACCCACTTTCACATCTAGAATTGTGACACATCCCACTCCATATTTTACTCCCTGTTTTTCACATGTAATTAATGTGAAAAATTCCTACTCACTGACATTTGCACAAATATTAATGCCGTGGTATAGCAAAATCCCTACACTTTACAACGCCAGTGCTTTTGCTAATTGTTCACCTCTCGACAAGGTGATATTTGTGTGCGTGCCACAGTACGACAAGCTTCATTTACAAAACCTCACTTGTCCTGAATTCATTTGGAGCTCCTGACACGTCTCCCAGCGAGACACATTGGACATGGTCCAAAGCTTAACGCTAGCTAAACATCCCCTACGGCTAACGTGGAGCAGCAGAGGTTTCCATATCATTAGAGAAATACCCACAGAGCTCTATCAGCGCTATCACAGCAGAGCCTGCATTGCTGCTGATATTACACCTGGCCAGCGTGCTCATTTCAAATGACTCCAAATACGCCACAGCATGGGCAATTTAAACTTGTTTGAAGTCCGTTAAGTTCAGGCCAGAGAGTCTCGTCTCATTGTCTGCAGTTGGAGAACTCGTCGGTTGACATGCTGTCCATATTCTTGTGCTTGTTTTTCATCCGAAAGCTTTTTATGAACTCGTGTACTTGCCATTTTGATGTGGGCTGAAGCAGACACCTTAATTTTCTGCCGGCCTTCTCTTTGATGTATTTGTCTGCATTCCGTCAATACGCCTCATAATGATTTCAAATCAGGGCAGAAGTGAGACAAATAAGTGGGCAACTGTTGTTATCAGAGGTGCTACAAATGAGTGTGAAGTATGACTGCTAATTAGAAAACATAGTGAAAACTTCTCTTTCTGCCATTATTTGCCTGAAAATGCAATCATCCTTCATAAAGCCAATGTGAAATGCCTTTCACAACCCACTTATTTGCGTATTCTGAAGTTTTTCCAAGAAAAAACAGTATGTTCAGCTAGAAAAAAAGGGACTTAGTGGGTGTTTACATGACACCGTTTTCAACAAAAAATGGAAAACTTTTTATGTGTTTTGTCTGGTCATATACACGACAACAGGGCCTGAAAATGCAAACTTTTGAAAACGGGTGCAGGTTTTTGTCAATTCCATTATCATCTCCATGTAAACTGCAAAAAAACAAAAATTTGTGAAAACACTGATGTCAAGCACATGTGTATTACATGTTCTATAGATGTTCTACAGTACATAGGTATGCAGGTGCAAAGTTATTCTTTACAAAGTGACATCGCCAATACAATAAGTCTGAATGAGGATCTGTACACAAAGCTTTTCAAAAATGTAAAAGCAAACTTTTCAGGCTTTCATTGTCTTGTAAATCAAAATTGATTGGATTGTGAAAAATGGAGTCAAATTGTTGATAGCAAGAGGCTAAAAATTAAGAGGGATTCATGAAGTCAGTTGAAAAGAAAGTTGTTTTAAAAGTACCGCAAGTCATTACATTTTGACGAAAGATTACAAAGACTGCGGAATCATTCGCATTACGACCAGAAAAGTGCATTAACATGTCAGAAGGGATTTTAATGTCATGTTATCTTTAAGGACAAAGCTTTATTGTTCCCCATTTCATGATGCCTGATTTTGGATGCATTTGGAGTGAAATGCCTTGAACAAAATCGCCAACTTTCTGATAATCTGCTAGTGGGCCCACAGCCAGGTTAGTTTGCTTCACTGGATTCATGTGGTTGTCAGTGCAAAGTCCTCAGATTGGCTCAACAATAGTGGCATGTTGTCAGATTTTTTCTTATTTATTTCTTAACAGTCTAGAGCTATCACAGAGACAGGTGAGATATTTAAGAAAGCACATTTCAGCTTGCTGCTCCATAAAAAATAGCAACGTTTATAAAAAAAATAGCATTCTTTATCACCTCCTACTGGGCCTCATTTACGAAACGAACGTACGACAGAAAATCGGGCAGAACATTTTTTGCGCATGTGAAGGATTTTACACGGATATTAGAACATGAGTGAAGTATAAAGCCATGTTTAGGCTACATAATGAATAATAGTTATGCAAACAAATGTTACAAATATGGCAAAAATGGAAACATTTGGATTCTTGTGGTATGAGACAAGCTCGTGAGCCCAATGCCGTTTCAGTTTTGCTTGACATTTGTATGCTGTTTATAATGAATGCCACTATAGCCTAATTTGTTTTGTTTTTTTATAGTTGAATATATAATTTTATAACTACTTATTTTTCATTCTTTTTCTGTTCTGAATACCGTTAAATTTAAAATATTTGTTGTAGAGTGAGAGCAACTAAATAAGCTGTTTATATTTATGAGTATTTTAATATACATATAAATTACATAAATTAATGTAGCCTAATTGTTTGCAATTACAATGTTAACGGGTGTTTTTGGAGTAAGATACATTTTTCTTTCATGAGATTACTTCCTCTTTTTGGCCGGGTTTTGTTTCTCCGTGTCGTAAACTCTATAGGGGCAAGGCTTCTAAACCGGGGTGTTTTTAGGGGCGTGATATTCAAATGACGATTATTTTCTGCCGCCACATTTATCAATCTGCGATCATTCGTACGATGAGATTGGCGGCATACTAATGTTTCATGAATCACACGTGAACTCTGTCGTAAGTTGATTTGTGCGCACGGATCTGCGCTCGTTTCTACGTTAGATTGATAAATGAGGCCCACTGTGTTTTTACAAGACAAACACACGCCCAAACACGAGCTAGCATCGCATGGCATTTCTGCTGTGCCCTATATTCAAGTTTAATTAACTTTCGATTGATTACTGAGAAGATGAATGCTTTCATTACCGGCTTTTGCTTACCTTAGCATGTGATAACGAACGCACAGGAAGTTCTGCCATCTCTGTAATGCTATCTTTATTTTATGTTTGTTTTCATACCGTTTTTTTTTTTCTTCTTTTTTCAGCCTTATTTTCAGAGTGCAGTTAACCTACGTGTTTCCAAATAACCAAAATAATGATATTCATTTAGTGCAGCAAATGAAAGAAAAAGATTTCTTGACCTTAAAGACAACATAGCTTTTTTTTTTTTTAATAAATAAACATTTTATTTAACTTTTAAAAATAATATATATATATATATATATATATTTATTATTATTATTATTAAACTCCTTTTTCGTACATTTCATCAATAACCCCAGCTGTTTTTGAACTGCATTGCCCACATTGCTGTTGGGTAATTTAGTTATAATTTCCATGTATAAATAACAACTTTTATTTTATAAAAATACGAAATAAAGGACAATTTATTAATAATTTAAAATAATACATTTAAAAACATTTAATATTTTTATTTAATTTATTCATTCATGCATGCATGCATGCATTCATTCATTCATGCATACTGTACATTAATTCATGCATTCATTCTGGAACGTTGTAATCTGTTATTCACTCACTTATTTATTAAAGCAGTTTTAACACCAGCTGTTTTTTGAACCGCATTGTCCAAAATGATGCTGGGCAATCAAGTTATCAATTTCAACTTCCTACTTCAAAAAGTGCAACAAAATGACAATTGATGTTTAATGTTAGCTTGTAAAAATAGATAATACTGTTTTCGCAGAGATTCAGATGTATAATGTCATGCAAATATAATGGAGACGTACACAGTTAAGGATAAACATTTACTTTTATGCAAAGAAAATGCATCAGTGACTCAAAGTTCTTATATTGATAATAAAACCTGTTTATGAAAGCATTTGCACACACCTGCAAAGCATATGCTTTGCACATTGTACATAATTTTCATTATACATCATTATACATCATCTTCTGGGCATTGGTTAGTGGAATGCTATATGTGAAACCAACCGATACATGGTTTACTTATAGTTGTCTCTGTATCTGTGTCTTTGTGATCCCAATCTGAGATTGGAGAAAGTATTTTGATATGGAAAACAAAAACAATTTTGTTCTTAGCAATCACATTGTTAATTGTTGATGAAAGTGGCAACCACTGTAGATGTTATGCTGTGAGCTGTTAAAGGCTTTTCAATTGCCATAATAAGTGTCTTATTTAGTATTATTTTGGACTGGTTTCCTTTTTTCTAATTGAAGAACAGGCCACATCCCGAACTTTTCACTTTCACTGTTACTTTTGGCAAGTTTGGTGGGCTTTAAAAAGCACGGTGTCACCACCGCTTCAATTACTGCATGCTAAAACTTTTTCTTAACCGTCTGTGTCACTGACATTTTCTTTAAGCATGTATCTCTTAATTATATATGAAACACCTCAAATTATAGAAGACATCACTGTAACTCACAGGAATGAAAGGAACATTTGAAGCAAGCTTTTATCCCTTCACTAATACATATTTTCGAGCTTGATTTTTCGGTTTCTGTTCCTTTAAACATGGAAAATGTGGCTCTTCAAAGACCTGTCAAAAGGTCGAGTCTGTCATTGGGTTTCAGTTTTGGCGGTAGTAAAAGAGTCTAGTCCTGACCCTTTGGCGAAAGACAGCGTATGCTCTATCTATGTCTGTACAATTTATAGCAGCCAGTCTTGGAATGCTTTGTTTCAGGGCTTATCAGAAACAAAAGCACTTTGCCCGAGTGTCAATGAGGCGCTTTCATGCACAAGTGCTGAACGGATAAGAAGCGGATAACACTGTTGGGAGTTTGCTTGATGCCATTAAATCTGATATTTAAGGTCTGTCTAAATGGAGAAACTTGAGAGGCCACAGAGGGGAAGAGACGCTTTATTGATGGTCCATTTGTCATTCCCAGGTCATTCCATTAGACTTTCTTTCTTCCATGAATCAGAAAAGAAGAGAATTTGAGGAAAACCCTAGCTGCTCTTTTCCATACAATGAAAGTGAATGAGAACTAACAAAAATAACTATCCAAAATAAAATGAGTCATATGGACTAATTTTATGATATTTTTTTATAGTGCCTTTGCATCCTTTTTGAAGCCTAAAAGCTTGTCGTATGGTTTGGAATGACATGAGGGTAAATAAACAATGGCAATTTTCATTACTGGGTGAACTATTCCTGTACTGTTATGATTTAGTATGAATTTTTATTGGTGTCTGTGAGCTGAGTGTACATAATTGCCATGAGAATGTCAAAGAACAACACCATGCACCTGTCTGCACCACTGCAGGGAGTCACAAATCTTGCTGGTGTATTTGTTGATTGTCTCATCACTCTGCTGATGAAGCAGGTGTCTCTAGGGGTGTGTGTGTTTCGGTGACTCCGTGTGGTGACGTGTTGAAATGATAAAATAATAATTTCACAGCCATATGGGCTATCACAGAAGACCTGAAAATATGAGGGAATTTTAAAATTGTAATGGGAATGCCATTGGGATTTTGATAACACTTTACAGTAAGATTCAGTTCATGTGGATTAAAAAGTTTACATTAGTTATTGAAGGTATCATGTACTAACAATGAACATTTTTGCAGCTTTTATTAGTAGTAGTACTAGTACCTTTATTATCCCCTTCAGAAAATTCTGTTTCAGTGGGTTTCAACATGCAAAACAATACAACAATACTACATAGCAACTATTTAATCTGTTATTAAGCTTTTATTGTTCATTGCTACTGCATTTTTTTAAACTAATGTAACTTTGTAACATTAATCAATCAAATAATATCTGTTCATAATATTGATTATATTATATCTAACATGAATAATATGCATGTTGAAATGAACATTAACTTAAAGGGGTCATATGATGCGATTTCAAGTTTTCCTTTCTCTTTGAAGTGATACAAGCTCTTGGTGCATAAAGAAGATATGTAAAGTTGCAAAGACTAAAGTCTCAAATCCAAAGAGATATTCTTTATAAAAGTTAAGAGTCAACCACGCCTACCTAAAACGGCTCGTTCTAACACGCCCCCACATGTCTACGTCACTATGTGGAAATATTAGCATAATGCCGCCCAAATGTGCTAGCAAAGAAAGAAGACGTGGTTTCAGGAACAGCTGTAGTGTTGATGCAGCCATGTCAGGGAGACACTGTGTGATTCAGTATGAAAGCAAAAACACTTAAAAAAAAAAAAAGGGTAAATTCCAACTTTGCTGTGACAATTTGGCGCTTCTTAATCGGCGACTGTAAGTATGTTTTGTTATTAGTTTTAAGTATTTGCTATTGACTGTTCAAATGCGGAGTTTTGTGCAGCGCAGAGTAACACGCCGTGTGTGTGTGTGTGTGTGTGTGTGTGATTGTGTGATTATCATGCAGACCGACAGAGTGGATGGACACACACCTCAGTACAGCAATCAGCTGCCAGGTCTCACCACATTTCAAACTGGATTCTGCTCAGAGAGAGAAAGACAGAAAGGAGAGGGAGAAGAAGTAAGAAACTGTCCAAACTTTCGGGCTTGAACTGATGGTAAAACTAACAACATTATTAACTGTCTTGATATTTACTTTGAAAGCTGAAGCTGAAGCGATTATGGTAAGGGGCGTTACATTTCCGATGCATACTTGTGGTGTTCGGCCAATTTTTGAACATTAAAGCATGTCAACATATTCTGTTACACCAAATACACAAAATAATGATCTTTAAAATAGCATCATATGATGACCCCTTTAATAATTAATTAATTAAAGCTGTAAAAGCATTGTTCATTGGTAGTTCATAATATAAAGCTATTTTACCAAACTGAACCTGAAGTGTTACCAAAATGTATTTTATATACAGTATATTATACCAAAAATTTGGTATAATGCATACACTACTGTTCAAAATATTGGGGTCATTTTTTAAAGAATAAATTATTTAAGTTAAATTTCAAATAATTGCTGTTCTTTTGAACGTTCTTTTTATCAAAGAAATGTTTCATAGTTCCCACAAAAATATTAAGCAGCACGACTTAGGGTCATGTGATACTGAAGACTGGAGTAATGATGGTGAAAATTAATTTACAGGAATAAATCACAGTATTTATCTTAATAGAAACCCGTTATTTTAAACTGTAATACTATTTTCACAATATTACTGTTTTCACTGTTTTTTATCACATAAATGCAACCTTGGTGAACATAAGAGACTTCTTTCAAAACTTACTAACCCTCAAATTTGTCCATAAGGGTCTTATTGATATTGATTGTTCACTGATATAAAGAAGTATATATGTTTAAATCTAATAATTTAAAATATAATGCAAATGGTATGACATGCAAATGAAATCTGCCAAACAATCTCTTTATAATTTTTACTAAAAGAAACAGCTGGGAACATTTTGGAAAATTCAAGTCCGGTTTAAAATGTCCAGCAAGCACATATGAGTGTAATTGTCAAATATCCATATTATTTTGTCTATGTAGTGTATGTTGCTTCTTTTAGATATCTATGTAAATGTATGTGTGTGTTCTCATCCAGGCCACTGATCTGGACCTGGGTGTTAATGGGCAAGTCCGTTACCAACTGGTCAGTCACAGAGATCTCTTCAGGATCAGCACTGATGGCAGTATCTTCACAGCTGTGCCTCTGGACCGTGAGGAAAGGGCTCAGTATGATTTGGTCGTGCAGGCTTCAGATGGGGCCAAAGACCCTCGCCGGACCACCGTCACACTCTCCATCAAAGTGCTGGACGTGGATGACAACAGTCCAGCCTTCTCCCAGCCTGCATATCACATCACACTGCCAGAAAACAGCCCGGTGGGCATGATTATCCTCAATATCAGTGTAAGTTACACAGATGCGCACACATACCACATGCATATTCAACACATCAAACACAGCCAGATCAAAAACATGACTCCATGAAATTAGCCTCTGGAAAACATTTATTTCCTAATGTTTCTAATTTATTTTCTATTTTCTTAACTTGACAAGTCAGACATGTTTTACATTTGTAAAGTGGTTCTTGGCTGGTTAATTTATTTGGAATATGCAGCTTGTTAACCTGACTTACTGAGAGGTCCTTAGGGAAAATCCATAACATTTTTGTAGCCTGCTTGGAAGACGTTCTTTAAACATCTTTTTTTTTTTTTTTTTTAAGACTAATCATTGTTAAATTCATTTACATTGGTCATTGCCTTATCATGAACTGAGAATGAACAATGCTTGTAATGGTTTTTATTTATTAGCTGAAAATGTACTCACCTTTTCCACGACATTCTAATTTATTGAGATGCACCTCTAAATGAGTTTGTTTCTTCATCAGAACAGATTTGGAGAAATTTAGCTTTACACTTATTCACCAATGTATCCTCTGCAGTGAATGGGTGCCATCAGAATGAGTGTCCAAACAGCTGATAAAAACATCACAATAATCCATAAGTAATCCACACGACTCCAGTCCATCAATTAACAACTTTTGAAGCAAGAAAAAATGTGTTTGTAAGAAAAAAATCCATCAAGACATTTTAACTTCAAACTGTTGCTTCTGGCTAAAATCCATAATATTGCTTTCTCCAGTGAAAAAGTTAAGTTTAGCTTAAATCTCATTCAGACGAATGGTCAAAATTCTGTCAAATAATGCAGTTATGCGTTCAACATTATTGACATCAATCCTTGATGTAACATGTTTTAATGCATGACTATCATATGCACTTGTGAGATTTGAGAGCTGTGGCTTTCTTCAATATGTTTTCTTGTGTTTTCCATGGAAGAAAGACATAACGATGAGGAAATGATGACAGTCTTTTTTTGGATGAGCTATCCCTTTAAGCTTGTTAAAAAAGTCTGGGGGGAACTCCAACACTCAAAAGACAACATATGTTGGTGACAGTTGTGCTTATTTTTTCAGCAGGATATTTGGTAATGCTAGTATCTACTAGCAGGTTATTGAAATGTGAATGCCTTTATATTTTGTTCTACATTCAGCTGTTTTCTTCCTTTGATAATTGGCCGTTGTAGCTACATGCACTATAACAGCATCTCATTTCTTCAGTAGTTCTCAACTGGATTCACTTCAGGACCCAGATTTTAAATTGGACGTTTAGTAGCACAGTACCAAAATTGTTTATTGTACACAACAGAATTGCTCAAACACAGTTTTTTTTGTCACTTCTCAATGCAGCGAGTGACAATGAGTACAAGTACCTCCTGCTGTGCAATAATCTACTCACTTGTGATCCAGCTGTTTTTTGAAAAATACTTATTTTTAATATATATAGTTTGTCTGTTTCTAAGTGCTGCAGCCAATAAATCACCACATTGTGCTGAAAACAAACGTCTCGAGGTTACGCATGTAACCATGGTTCCCCGAAGGGAACGAGACGCTGCGTCGAACGCTTTGGGAATGCCCCCGGCGAGACCACGTTCTGAAGCATGTGTGAAATCAGTCCAATAGAGAAGCGAGACGTCATGAGCGGGGGTGACGTGAGCAACCAGGAAGCATAAAGGCGCATCCGGCAAGCGCACGTTAGCTTCTGTGGAAGCGAGTGCCTGCAGGGATGCAGGGAGTATGGCAGGGAGACGCAGTATCTTGTTCCCTTCGGGGAACCATGGTTACATATGTAACCTCAAGACGTTCCCCTTCAGGAACTCGAGCTGCGTCGAACGCTTTGGGAACGAGAATACCAACTGTGCCATACGAGCAAGTCCCTGTCTGGTGTGTATCTGGTGAGCACATCAAGACGAGAGATCTTGGGACCCTGGGGTAGATGTCAGGTCCAGGCTGTAGAAATGGATGAATGTGTGCGGAGAGGACCAGCCTGCCGCAGCACAAACATCTTGAAGGGCCACACCCACTGATAAGGCCTTGGAGGCCGCCATACCCTTAGTTGAGTGTGCTATGACCCCTATAGGTGACTGGAGGCCAGAGGACTCATAGGCCAGTGTGATGGTCTCTACCACCCACCAACTCAGGGTTTGCTTGGTCGCTGGAACACCTTTCTTAGGTGGACCAAAGCAAACAAATAACTGATCTGCCTTATGCCACTGGGCAGCTCTGTGAATGTAAGCCTCCAGTGCTTGCACTAGACAGAGCAGATTGAGTCTTTCCTGGCCTGCTTCCTGGAAGGGAGGAGGACAAAAGGCTTGCAGTACAATGGGACCCGGCGAGGATGTGGGCACTTTAGGGACATACCCGGGTATTGGGTAAAGAAATGCCCTAGCCATGCCCGGGGCAAAATCCAGGCATGATACAGAGAGTGCCTGAAGGTCCCCTATCCTCTTCAGCGAGGATATAGTGACTAAGAATATCGTCCTAAGCGTGAGGAGCTTGTCGGAGATATCTTCAATGGGTTCGACGGGAGCTTTGCACAGAGCCTCCAGAACCACTGCCAGGTCCCGTGAGGGCACCTTGGTGCGCTGTACTGGCCTCAACCAGACCTAACAGTCTCTGATACTGTTTGACAGTGAGTGACTGGCCTTCTCTCACTCCCCTCACGGCTGTGAGAATTGCTTCGATATGAGCAGGAGACAACTGTGCCTGCATCGTTGCCGAATCCCACACCACGCCCAGATAAGTGGTTCTCTGTAGTGGAGAAAGCACACTTTTCTTGGCATTCAGCCATAACCCCAGCTCTTTCATAGGGGCAAGGATGACATCTCGATGCCGAACCGCCATCTGCTCTGACAGAGCTAATATCAAAGTGAATTCTGTAACTACTCTCTAAAGTGTGCAGGACCCATTGTGAGACATTTGGCAGAAGTTTCCACGCTGTCAGAAAGTCTACTAAGGGAACCAGTCTCTCGAGACTGGCCTCTGGTGCCACTAGAGGAGCCAATTCTGTGCCCTGAAGCGGTTGGCCGGGCGGCAACTGGGAAATTTGCTTGCGGGAGCCCACTGAGCCCTGAAGCACCGGGAGTGGCAGTGGTATCAGTGAAGCTCCCTGAAGGCACTGAGGAGGATCGGGCACCATATACTGAGGTGTGTACCTCTCCTCCCCAGGGTGTGCTGCCCTCAGGGTCCTGACAATGGAATTGTCAGGACTGCTTGGCCGAGGTCCTCTTGGACATAATAACAGTCCGCAGATCTGCTTTCTGTTTAGAGGACCCCAACCGAGAGCACTGTCCCACCCCCTGATCTTTCTGATGGTATGGGGGTGGTATGGGTCGTGACGTTCGGACAGATTCAACCACATATGTCGCTCCGTAGCCACCAGTGCTGCCATGGAACGGCCGATGGCTCTGGCCGTTTCCTTGGTGGTTCAAAGCGACAGGTCATTGGCCCGACGCACTTCAGCGACTACGTCAGATTCCTCTTCTTCCCTATCGTCCAGGTCTTTTAGCAGGTCGGCCTGGTATGCCTGCAACACCGCCATAGTGTGCAGACATGCACTGGCTTGACCTGCTGCCTTATAAGCTTTCCCAACCAGGCAGGTTGTCAGATTTACTGGCCTGGTGGGAAGCTTCGGGTCCTTCAGGGACGATGCTGAGGATGGGGAGAGATAGCTGGTGAGCATCTGCTCCACCGCCGGCTTTGCCCCATATCCCTTTGCCTCATATCATTCAGCCCTGTGATGGTTGAGTAATTGGATACTGTAGGGCTGAAGAGTCGGGACGAATATGGTTTATCCCACGATCTCGTGACTTCAGTATGGAGATCGGGGGAAAATGGAAGGCCCCGTCGTGAAGGCTGTGATCTAGCTTTGAGGAAGCGCTCATCCAGCTTGCTCTTGGGATGAGCGTTCTGTTTCTCGGCTAGGCATTCGATGTTCAGTTTGGCTACAGCAGAAGTCACGACCTCCACGAGCTCCTTATATGCGAGGGACTGTGGTGACGAGCTCCTCATACGCGAGGGCTGCCCGTGCATGCTTCGCTCCCCAAACAGACGACGCACAAATTGACACACGACTTGAAACGCCGTCCGCTCGCCACAGATTTCGATTTACACTTAGGCATTTTGAACTCGCTTTCTATACAAATATTCTCCTGACTGACTGAGTGCTTTTGCTTACACACACACACACACACACACACACACCACTAATCGCTGAAGAGCAAGAAGCTAACGTGCGCTTGCCGGATGCGCCTTTATGCTTCCTGGTTGCTCACGTCACCCCGCTTGTGGCGTCTTGCTTCTCTATTGGACTGAGTTCACGCATGCTTCAGAACGTGGTCTCGCCGGGGGCATTCCCAAAGCGTTCGACGCAGCTCGAGTTCCTGATGGGGAACCATATTTAGTCACATTAATGTGATCTGAATGGTATTTTCTTTTACCTTGTGTAGTTTTGTTCATACTTTTCAAGCATAAGGACATACAGTGCAATGAAACGTTTTTTGCCCCCTTCCTGTTTTTTTTTTGTTTGTTTTTTTTGCATATCTGTCACACTTAAAAGATTCAGATCATCAAACTAATTTTAATATTACACAAAGATATCGCAAGTAAATACAAAATGCAGTTTTTAAATGATGATTTAATTTATTTAGGGAAAAAAACTGTCCAAACCTACCTGGCCGTATGTGAAAAAATAATTGCCCCCTCCTGTTAAATCATGAAAGAACTGTGATTAACCACATTATTTTAGATAGCCACACCCAGGCCTGATTACTGCCAGACCTGTTGAATCAAGAAATAACTTAAATGTAACCTGTCTGACAAAGTTAAGCATGCTTAAAGAGCAACACATCATGCCATGATCTAAAGAAATTCAAGAACAGATGAGAAACAAAATAGTTGGCATGTATCAGTCTGGAAAGGGTTATAAAGCCATTTCTAAGACTTTGGAACTCCAGCGAAACATGTTCAGAGACATTATTTACAAATGGAGAAAACTTGGAACAGTGGTGAACCTTCCCAGGAGTGGCCGGCCTACCAAAATTACTTCAAGAGCGCAACGACAACTCCAGGAGGTCATAAAAGAACCCAGAACAACATCTAAAGAACTGCAGGCCTCACTTGCCTAAATTAAGGTCAGTGTTCATGATTCAACAATAAGAAAGAGACTGGGCAAAAATGGCATCCATGGGAGAGTTCCAAGGCAAAAGCCATTGCTGACCAAAAAGAACACAAAGGCTCGTCTTACATTTGCCAAAAAAATATCTTGATTATCCCCAAGACTTTTGGGCAAATATTCTGTGGACTGGTGACAAAAGTTGAACTTTTTGGAAGGTGTGTGTCCCGTTACATCTGGCGTAAAACCAAAACAGCATTTCATAAAAAGAACATCATACCAACAGTCAAACATAGTGGTGGTAGTGTGATGGTCTGGGGCTGCTTTGCAGCTTCAGGACCTGGACGACTTG
>NW_015548217.1:3866952-3882068 GCF_001515605.1 Sinocyclocheilus anshuiensis | reverse complement strand
GCGCTTGCCGCGCTTGCCGGATGCGCCTTTATGCTTCCTGGTTGCTCACGTCACCCCGCTTGTGACGTCTATTGGACTGTTTGGACTGAGTTCACGCATGCTTCAGAACGTGGTCTCGCCGGGGGCATTCCCAAAGCGTTCGACGCAGCTCGAGTTCCTGATGGGGAACCATATTTAGTCACATTAATGTGATCTGAATGGTATTTTCTTTTACCTTGTGTAGTTTTGTTCATACTTTTCAAGCATAAGGACATACAGTGCAATGAAACCATAAAGAAATACAGTGCAATGAAACGCCCCCTTCCCCCTTCCTGTTTTTTTTTTGTTTGTTTTTTTTGCATATCTGTCACACTTAAAAGATTCAAAACTAATTTCTGTCCAAACCTACCTGGCCCTATGTGAAAAATTAATTGCCCCCTCCTGTTAAATCATGAAAGAATTGTGATTAACCATATTATTTTAGAAAGCTGAGTTAAATTTCAATAGCCAAACCCAGGCCTGATTACTGCCAGACCTGTCGAATCAAGAAATCACTTAAATAGAACCTGTCTGACAAAGTGAAGCATGCTTAAAGAGCAACACATCATGCCATGATCTAAAGAAATTCAAGAACAGATGAGAAACAAAATAGTTGGCATGTATCAGTCTGGAAAGGGTTATAAAGCCATTTCTAAGACTTTGGAACTCCAGCGAAACATGTTCAGAGACATTATTTACAAATGGAGAAAACTTGGAACAGTGGTGAACCTTCCCAGGAGTGGCCGGCCTACCAAAATTACTTCAAGAGCGCAACGACAACTCCAGGAGGTTCAAGTTTGTGACCTCAAGCTCAAGCGCACTTGGGTTATGCAGCAGGACAGTGATCCCAAACACACCAGGGAAATGAGAGCATCCGAGGAGTGCGTGAATGCAGTAATTACACTTGCTCTGATGGCAGCGGGTAGATACCGTTAGCTTGCTAAGCTAAACATTCTTAAATTAAAATGCCTAAAGCTAGGGTGACCATATGTCCTCTTTTCCCCGGACATCTCCTCTTTTTGGACCTACAAAAATGCGTCTGGCCGGGACTTCTTAATTGCCCAAAATGTCCGGGATTTGGCTGTTTTCTTAATCCTGCTCCCGCTGAATCTCTGACCATTGCCGCCTGCTCCCGCAACATGTTTCGTTTAAACATTCTAACATTCTAATATTGTGTATAATTTTGGCGCATCAGGGAGCCGCTCTCAGGATGCGGCGTATTTAAATATTTTTGAATGAGCGTTTGCGCTGTTTATTTTCACTTTCGATTTCGCGATTGCGCACTCTGTGTAAAGGGAGCACATCTTACAAGATACTCATGCATGGTCTTGTCAGTCATCTCTCCTTATTCTCGACCTGTGATCAGTCAAATCTGACTCCTGCAGCTCTTGTTGGATGCAGGGTTGCCAAGTCCGCGTTTTTTCCACGGAATTGGGCTACTTTTAAACTGTTGCCATGGGTTGATTTTCCCAAGTGGGTTAAAGGTTTGAAATATTGCATAAATTACATTTAAATGCTTGTATTGAAATATTTTGCATTCATAAATCTTTCATGGACTTTTACATTAACTGTTCCCTCCTGGTGGAATGACCTGCCCAACTCAATCAAAGCAGTCCTTAATATTTTCTAGAAACCGCTGAAAACACATCTCTTTCATCTTCATTTGACCCTCTAACTCTAGCACTCTCTATTATAATGCTAATTCTAATTTTATCTTGTGTGTTTTTTTTTTTGTTTTTTTTTTAACTTGACCCTCTAACATTTGCACTCTATTCTATTTCTATTCTAACTACTTGCTTTATTTATAAAGAAAGAAGAGCCTCTAACACTATAGCATTCTCTATTCTTTCTACTTATTTTCTTTTTATTTATTATAAATAATGACCTTCTAACACGTGCATTATCTATAATTTTTCTATTCTTTCTACTCGTTTTCTTTTTATTTATTATAAAAACAAAAGCAAACAAAAAACAAAAAAACCTTGCTACTTATACTGTTAGGCGAATCCCCGCCCACGAACCCGCCCCCTACTGTCCTCTTTTTGAAAAACTAAAATATGGTCACTCTACTAAAGCTAAACTTCCCTTGTAATGACTTGCAATGAGAAGCATTTTTAAACCTGTTGTCCAACAAAAGAGAACACTATAACTTTTTTGCTCCACAACTGCTTCCTTTTGTGATCTGATGTGATGTGATCTTGTCACAACTTCTGTGATGCACATGTGGAGTTTCTGCGCGAGGGCACCCTCTGTCGTCCAGTATGAATGAAACATTAAATGTGTTTATAGTGCTCAATAATGGCCAATCCATCCTATTTTGGGTATTTTTTTTTTTTTTTTTTTAAGTATCGGTTCAGGCACCGTTTAGGCACCGGTACCGTTTTAAAAGTATCGATTTGGCACCGGTATCGTAAAAAACCCAAATGGTACCCAACCCTATATTGTAGAAACTTAATTTTCTGTAAAGTTGCTTTGCAACGATTTGTATCGTGAAAAGCACTATACAAATAAACGTGACTTGAATTGAATAAGTGTGACAAATATGCAAAAAAAATAAAAATAAATGAAAAAACAGGAAGGGGGCAAAAATCTTTTCACGGCACTGTACCATGCAACATGTCCATATTGTCATTGGCAATATTTGTCAAGCTTTTAGACAAAGTCACAGGTGAATTAGCACCAAAATACAGTTTGCACCAGCCTTTCTTCTCCTCTACCTCTGCTGAAACTCCACAAAAATACTTGTGTGTGTGTATATATATATATTTATATATACAATTCATTGCAGTTTCCAGCTTTCCAACTTTTCTACCAGTTTTCAAACAGATTATGACTACAGGAGTAGTCAATCGATTAAAATACCTAATTTTCACGTGTTTCCTTGCACAATACTATGACCTCAGAGCGCTTTTACCATAGCACATGATTTGTAAACTAATACATTTTGATATTTGCATCTCATAATCTCTATATGTATGGCTTTTCTAATGTAAACTTGCTCGGTAGCTCACCTGGTACACCATTACAGTTGCAATGAGGAGCACCTATATACAAGTTCCGTTGAACACGAAAGAGAAAAGACTTGTAGAAACAAGCTAAAATACAATGATTGCTTCAGCCAATGCATTTTTATCTCACATTTGCTTTTACTGACACTATCTGTTAGGATTTAGTGTAGGTGGTATGTTATTTTCAAATGCGATAGAGCATTAACCTTTCCAGCCACGAAATGAGTGTTTCATTGGTAAACTGCCACAATACGTACAACAACCAGCTTAATAAAATGTTGCTAGATTCACCTTAATCTGTTTTTAAACTGAATGCATTTTAGGGCCACTCACAAAACATTTGAATTTGAAAATGTCATGAAACATACATGACGCAATGTAATTATCACCAGAAATGTTGCCCCAGGCATGATTTTCCAATGAGCCTTGGTTGGATAATATGGTTAATTGCATGTTGTCATTTGCATTTAGCAATATTTTTTGCTGCTGGCCATGACTCAATCAGAAAAGGCCTTCGGCCCATTTTTTGGGATCACGACCCACCTGCTGAGAACCACTGTATTACAAGACCAGGCACAATTTTATCCTCAGGAGCTACACAATGCCTAACAGAACCTTCCAAAGGCCTGTGTCCTCTCGGGATGTTGTTCAGTTTGCCGTAATGGTTCATTTGTGAGTTCCCACAGCTCAGAGCATGGCTGCCGGTGAAGCATCTTTCTAATTTACTCATCGCTTCAGGGTCACTACAGGATTCGTTTCAATCATTAATGTAACCCGGTCATTTGATTTATTCAGAAAAAGTTTAATTAATGCAGAGATTAGAATTACTCATCCAAAGTGTTTTGGTCACTATGATTGTCTCACACAGGCACTGGACCCCGATCTGGATGCAAACATCACGTACCGTATCAGGACTGAGGAGGCCAGAGAGCTGTTTGCAGTGAATCCTCTCACTGGAGAGCTGAGGGTGCTTCACTCACTTGATTTCGAGAAACTCTTACCAAATGGGACAACATGGAACTTTGTGGTAGAGGCTGTGGATGGCGGAAGTGGCAAAATGCCACCGGGGTTGGCCTCTGTTACCGTCACTGTGTTGGTAAGGGAGTCTCAATTATGTTCCTCAATTCCTTGACTAATCTATCTGTACCCAACCAAACCCCATAAAATCAAGTCTTTTCAGTCGACTGCCTTCTTGGTAACACCCCCGGGCAGCTATTATATACTAACTCGGCCAGCATGGAGATTCCTACTGGTCTAAGCTGGACTTTTTAGCAGGGGATATCCCGAAACTGTTGGCATCCTGTGATTTCTCGGTAGCCGCTCTTAAGCCCTGTGGACACTGACAGCTAGATACTGTATTATGTCTGAAATGGTCATTAGGTCCACAAGACCTCAGTTGTGTAACCAGCTGATTTGTAAGGTCTCAGAAGATTAAGTTCCACACACTGGATGAATGTCAATTAGCTCCCGCTGGAAATGCTGCTGTTGGTTAAGTGGGTAAAAGAAATCATTGCGGAGGTACAGTATTTCTGTGGTGGTTAAGGTCACTGTGACCATTTTCCAATGAAACGCTACTTTTGTTTGTTTGTGGGACCTGCAAACCATTTCTTAGAATGGAGAATTGAACCAAGACATAACTGAATTCATACACGACCTGCCCACAAACAAATATAAGTGACTATTTTTGTCTTTTATGTAGTTTTGAGAACATATTTGAACATTCAAAGTAATTTAATGTATTGATGCTATCATAAATGTGGCATCACATTTACCATTGTTCAACAAATTTTCACAGGTGGAATCCATGAGATTGGGAATTTCATGCAAGGTTGTAAGGTGTTTGGTTTCAGACTTTTAAAATGAGGTTAAATGAAAACATTCATTTTGGTTTCAGTAAAAAAAAATAGATTTGTGTGCATGACTAAATGTATAATAATCAGTGTTTGGGCAAGTTACTCTGAAAATGTAATTAAATTACTGATTATTCCTTTTAAAAGTAATCATGTTACTTTTCTGATTACTTTATTTCAAAAGTAATTAGTTACATTACTAGTTACATTACTTTTTTCCATGGCTACATCCATGAAATTTACATGAAATCCCAGCATAAATGCTCCCGATAAATATTTGTTATTAAAACATCAACATTCACAAAACACTGTTATTTTTAACTAAAGCATCCCGATAAATATTTGTTATTAAAGCATCAACATTCACAGAGCACTGTTATTTTTAACTAAAGCAAGCATAGGCTGCTGCGTACATGGTTTGGCATGGCAGAATGCCAGCAAATAGCGCTGCTTTTATAATCTCTAAAAAGATAACATCCCAGTTCATCGCAATCTCACAAAGCTCTGTTATAACACAATCAATATATGCATAATGAATCTTTCATGATGTCTACAATTTGTGTGTTATAATGAGAGGATTCGTGAGCACGCAAATTTCAGCACTGCACTCCTGACTGGCCATTGCGTTCCAGAAATCAACATTGCTCAACACAGCTAACACGTGTTATAGCCTAAATGGAAACTCTGCCCACGCTTGTGCCTGTTAATCGTTTTTATTTTATATTAAATATAATTGTTGCTTTTGTACAATAGATGAATAACAATTTATTTGTTTTAGATATTTTGTGTTTAGATATTTCTATTTTGCGGGAGTCCCGTGAATCATTTTATTCTCCCGCATACCGCACACACACGAGTGTCTACCCACCCGCATCAGCACTCGCACACACATTACTAAGTAATGCGTTACTGCCCAACACTGATAATAATATATAGCTATCGATTCACACATGATATTAGTAAAAATAAATAAATAAATAGACAAACAAAAAGATTTTATTATAGTCAGAAAGTAAGCTAAATTACAAGCTACATTTTTCCCAATGCGTAGCATGTCAAATTGCATGTCAAGTTTTTTTTTTTTTGGTCACAATCTGTTGCAAATACAGCATTACAGTAAAGGTACCTGATGCAAATAATCAAATGTGCTCTCCTTAAAGGAATAGTTCACCCAAAAGTGAAAATACCGTCATCGTTTACTGACCCTCAAGTTGTTTCAACCCTGTATAAGTTTATTTCTTCTTTTGAACACAAAAGAAGATATTTTGAAGGAAAAAAAAAAAGTTGATGGCCATTGACTTCCATAGTATTTTTCCATACTATGGAAGTCAATGGGGACCATCAACTGTTTGCTTATTTGTATTCACATCCATATTCTTCAAAATATCTTCTTTTGAGTTCAATAGAAGAAAAATAAAGAAACTCATACAGGTTTGGAATAACTTGAAGGTGAGTAAATGATTACATAATTTTCACTTTTAGGTGAACTATCTCTTTAATTGTCATCTCTCTCCTATTGTAGATCTGATTCATTTTGGTGAATGAAAGTGAAATGTATAGTTTTTGTTAATCACAGTGTTTAACGAAGTTATATAAATTGTTATAAATAGTTTTATTAGTTGCATTTAGTGTAAAAACACTGTTCAAACACGGTCACCCTATTTCAGTTCCTTTATGTGCCAGATAAATACGGCTCTGATTGCTAAATTAATGTTGTTTAGTTTTGCATTTAATAAGAAATTGCTTCAATGTAGTTAGCTACTTATTGTTGAAAAACTCTTGTAGGTAACTACTTGTTTAAAAGGGTAAATTAACTAATTAAACTACATTATGTGAAGCGTATAGCTTTTAAACCCACAATTTCAAAGTAGCTTCCCTTATTCATCTGAATGTTATATTCTTCTCTGGTCAAGCTTCAACAAGAGAGCCAGGGCACTGTTAGACATTTAACCAGTTGTTTAGGATTACATTTATTTTTATGTTTATTTCATTTACCAAACCGCCTGCAGTTTGATAGGTTTCAGCTTCAAAGAAGAAAAAAAAAAGAGTTTAAGCAAAAGCATTTTCATGCAAGGAAACACACGGCTTATTACATCCTCTACAGTCTCCCAAGAAGCCCTAATTGTTTCTGTGTTGAGATTATGTATTAATTTTCCTTCTGTGCACGGTGTGGCTAATTGATAATTAGTTGCTGTGGAAAATGAAAAAGTGAACAGTGGAAATGAATGTGCTACCTGATGCATGGAGACTCGGGATATCAGAGTGATTATGATGGGATAGAGGCCCCAAGGCACCGTCCTGATGGAGAAATGGGACCTGATGGTCCCAGCGCGACCATCGTGAACTCACTACACTTTGCAGATTTACTTTAAGGCTTGACGGATTTTATTTTTCATCTGGGGAGGGAGAAGACACACAGAGATGTGTGAGACTGGAAAATAAGAGAAAAAAAACAAAACAATTTCACTCCAAAGTACTTTCCTCGGGAACTTTTATTTTGGGGATGTGAGCAATAGCAAAGTTTTATTAGTCAGTACTCAGGACTCAAGGACATCCTTGAATAAGCACATTCTCACAGGAAGGACAAAGGGTGGGGGATTGACAGGGGAGGGAGGTGTAATTTGGATACCTGAACCTGCCTGGCCTCTCCTTGGACTCGGAGCCGGCTGCTCTATTGAGTGTATTAGGTCGCATTGCGTCTCTTGTATCTCCCAGAATCACCTGTATCATCAGCATTCATGGGAGCCAACCACAATTTTCCGCTTTGCTGTATCTTTCACATATATAACTTTGTGGAAAAAAACTTAAGGTCCTGCGAAAAATGAGCACCCACTTTCAGCAACCTTGCATCCAGAAGTATCTCTACTGAGGTTTGAAAAATTATAGTAGAAAAACTTATAAACCATTGAAAAACAATGGAAAAGTACAGCAGTGGAATGAAAAAATGCATTCTGAGTGAATGACCCTACTATACTTAGCAAATACAGATGTCAGAGTATTGAATAAAACAAAATCGCATAGCCACCAAATTCGAAATTCTTATATCCAGGAAATAAATATGTCTTAGGCAGCAATTTTACCACAAATACGGACAAGTGATACCACCACAACCACCAGAAATACTTAATTGTGTCTGCTTTACAATGAAACAAGCTTATTGCAACCGATTCCCTGACATAAAACATTCATTGCGACCCATTTAACAGATGCATCATCTTAAGTTAGAACAACTTTAACAGCAACAAACAATAACAATACAGCGAAATAATCAATTAACTATGATCATTTAGCCCTCTATCAAACATTACAAATTTATTTCATCATACCTTTAGCTTACTCAGTAGTGTTGCATTCTTAGTTGAACTAAGAACCGCTTGCGCGGGAAGATTGTGTGTCAGATGTAACAATTAAAATGCGACTTTTTGAAACTGACTGTCCTAAATTGTTGCTATAGTAGCATCATATTAATGCTAGAAAGCCTATGCATCTGGCAGCTATATTTTTTTAATAAACCATTATATTTCATAAATTAAGATCTATTTTCACAGTCATCTTGAGTGAGGGGGCATGATAGTCCGAGTGAGGGGTGACAATTTTAATGAAGTTGAAATCACATTGAGAAGCATATATAACTTTTTAGCTATCCTGAAATATTGACAATATTAATGTGACTGCACCATTATGGTAAAATATGTTTTTTTTTATAATGTTTTTATAATGTTTAATGTATAATGTAATAATGTTTTTTTGTTGTTGTTGGTTTGTTTATTTGTTTGTTTGTTTTTATTTAATGAAATTCATATTGCACTTTTCATAAATGCACAGACATTTCTGCAACCAAAATATTTAGCAAAAATAGCCACAAAAAAAAGTAATTTTGTGTAAAATTGTTTTTATAATGTTTTTATAATGTTTAATGTATAATGTAATAATGTTTTTTTGTTGTTGTTGGTTTGTTTATTTGTTTGTTTGTTTTTATTTAATGAAATTCATATTGCACTTTTCATAAATGCACAGACATTTCTGCAACCAAAATATTTAGCAAAAATAGCCACAAAAAAAAGAGTAATTTTGGGTAAAATTGTTTTGGTGGACTGAAATCATTGACAGAAACATTATCCACTTTTTTTTTTTTACTTATGAAGACATGGTTGTATCTATCTTGAAATGGTTATATGTCATTGTTAAAAGTGAATTTCCATATGGAGAAAATAAATAAAACTTTTTAGATCCAGAAGCACTCTATTGCATTATATTAGCACCCTATGTTGAGCTTTTCCTCTTTATTCTCTCTAGTAACCTTTTCATCTGCCTTTAGCGCTCTCTCAGTGGCTATAATTATGTCTCACCCAACTTTTTCCCCAAAAAGTCCCCGGGCACCTAGCACTGTGACATCTTTAATGCACTACATGATCTACTATTGAATAAATGCCATTTTTGCTTAGTGTTTTAGTGTTGGAGGCTAGCTAATGGGGCCTGAGCTAGTGCACAGTCTGACAGTTACAAGGCACTAATCGGAGTTTGATGTTCTGTGTCTGGGCAGGACATGAACGACTTCCCACCAGTGTTCAGTCAAATGCTGTACCGGGGAATGGTGGCGCCCAATGCAATCAAGGGGACCATAGTGACCACTGTACATGCTGAGGACCTGGACCCACCGGTGAGTTGGCTTGATTATGTGTGTTCTTTCATCCCTGAGATATTTCAATCAAGGAATTTTCAAAAAAATGTACTCACCCTCAGGCCATCTAAGCACAGCAGATTTGGAGAAATTTGGTACTGCAGTACATCACTTGCTCACCAATGAATCCTCTGCAGTTAATGGGTGCCATCAGAATGAGAGTCCAAACAGCTGATAAAAACATTACAATGATCCACTGATAATCCACATGACTCAAGTCCACCATGTAACATCTGCGAAGTGAAATGCTTTTTGTTTGTAAGAAACAAATCCATCATGAAGGCATTTTAACTTAGTCACTGATTCTGGCCAAAATATGAGTCCATAATCCATAAAAACACTTTCTCCAGTGAAAAGGTCCATCCACGGTTGTCCTCTCGCATCAAAATCCACCAACATATATTTAGTTTTCGACTGTTTTTGCTTGTAAATAGTGTTTGATCTGTGCATATTTCTCTCCTGATTTCGACAACGTGACTTTTTTTTTTACTAAAGTCAGCAATATTATGGATAGACAACTCATATTTTAGCCAACAGCAAGTTTGAAACTAAAAACATCTTAATGGATTTCATACCAACATCCAATTTTTCACTTCAAAAGATGTTAATTGATGTACTGGAGTGGTGTGGATTACTGTGATGTTTTTATCAACTGTTTTGACTCTCATTCTGATGGCACCCATTCACTGCAGGGGGATACACAGGTGAGTAAGTGATATAATACTAAATTTCCATTGCAATGAAAAAAAAAAAGCACATTTACATCTTGGATGGCCTGATAGTGAGTACATTTTCTGCGACTAACTATTCCTAGCAACAAACTATTCCTTTAAGGAATAAAAGTTTGAAAAATCAAAGTTCTTCACTTATACACACATCATACACAGATGCTTAATAGCAATAAGAACACATGAGATTTTACGCCGAAATTCAAACAACATTCTGCACAAGAAAAACGTCGCCTTGATCTTTTTTCTACAAAATGTCACTGAAGATATATCGAGTGTAGCATTAAGTCTCTAATGATTAAACTTGAGTGTCATTGACAGTCTCTATTGGTCGTGCCTGATGTGACTGTGAATAGGTCTGACTGCGTTGTGCAACGAGTGAATGTGTACTATGTGGCATGACTTCAAAGGGCTAAGCATAATAAAACAAAGATAAGAGGAGAAAAAACAGCAGCAAAAGACTCAAAGCTGTGTGTGTGTTTAACTGAAGAGGCAGCTACACCAGCCCAACCAGTGTGTAACAACCTGGCACGTCGCCAGCATAAAGCCCCAGAGCTCTACCTACCCTCCACAGGCACAATCGCACACAAACACAACACAAGCTTCACGCAATGGCATGTATTTTACACAGCCATAGTCCTGGGCTACTACAATATTGACTTTTTTTTTTGTTTTTTTTTTTGAAAATTTAAAAATGCATAACGTTTTCTGTGATGGGTAGTGTTAAGAGCAGGGTTAGGGTAAGGGGATAGAAAATAGTTTGTAAAGTATAAACACCATGTCACCTATGGAGAGTCCCTGTAAACCACATATACCAACGTGTGTGTTTGTTATGTTTTGTATTTGGGTTTTCAATTTCAAGTTAAGTTTTAGCATTGTTTTGTGTTTAGCTTAGTTCTGTTTTTCCCCTTTGCTTTGATTTTTTTGTTGTGGCGTTTAGCGTTGTTGTGTTTTGTTGTTGTATTTTACTTCGAATTTTTTGTTTTGATTTTGCTTTTTTTTTGGGGGGGGGGTTGTGTTTTGTTTTGGTGTGTTTTGGTTTGGTTTGTTTTTACAAGATTTTTTTGTCAACCCCAGGTGGTCCGCACCAGAGAACATTTAGTTGCTAGATTTGAATCAAATAAATGAGACCCATATCTATTTTACATTGTACAATGTGACTATTTCTTAGTCTTATAAAGATCTAGCAAACCCCAGAAGGTTTTTCTTTCTTTCTTTCTTCATTTTTTAATACTGCAACTGATGACATGCTAGCATGACTGGCTGAATTCAATTTCCAGGAGCAGCTGGTCTTCTTCCTCTCCTCCAGCTTTACTTTCCCTGAAAAATCACAGAAACGTACATGTCAATCAACTGGGCAGCACACACTCTTAATAATGGGAGATAAATTCAATTATTATTTATTATATTTATTAATTATTATTTATTATTATTTTGATTTTAGTTAACAAAAATATATAACATACTGCTTGTTTTTATTAAAGATAATAACCTTTACCACAGATCTCATGTAGCAAGCACACAACAACCTTTCTTCTTATTATTGTCAATTTGACTTTACTCTTTCCCTCTCTCTTTCTCTTTCATGCTATTGTTTTTTCATTCTCCTTCAATCCAAATGCATATTCTCGTGGAGGTGTACAGATGCAATGCTTCTCTATGCCCTCACCTTCTCAGTAACCTCAACCTCAAAAAAGATCAATTGTGCTTCTCGATTCAGCCCATAACTCAGCACACATGCCAAGACTGGTCAGGGGCAAAGCAGGCCAGCAGCCCCAGCTGCGACTGGAAATTGAATTTAGCCTGACAGTCATGCTAGCACGTCATCAGTTGCAGTATAAAACACTGCTTGAAGTTTCTAGTTCACCACATCCATATGAGAATAAGCAGTTGTCACTTTGCACATTGCTATTATACAGTAGGTTAATGGAAAGATTTCTGTTTCCATCAGTGAACTGTTAACTAATGTTACTTGCTAAGCTAAAATCTGTGTATAATTACAAAATGAAGTCAAGCTGCAAACATAGCTAAACAGATTGAAGCTAATAAATATTATACTTTTAACTATAGTATTTTTATTTTATAATAATATAAATAACACATTGATAAAGAACAATGTTTATCTGAAAAAAAACAACAATGGTTTTTAATTAAATTAATAACATCAAACTGGAACACAGAAATTCCAAAAAATAAAAAAGAACAGCTGACCACACTTGAATTATACTAAATAATGATAACAAATAGTCTGAGTGAATCTTTTGATTTGATTTTATTTATTTTATCTCAAAAATACTTGAGAGCAATTGCATTGCTCTTATATGTGAAATATGGCTCTAAATTGATGCCGTATAACATGATATTCTGTCACCCTGAACTGCTGTCACACTACTGAAAAATGAAGTTAGGTTAGTAGCATTGCTGCTTGTGGTTAGCTACTTAACACTGGGACTACATGAGTGATTTGAACAAATAATTATTTGAGCATACATCTGTTGTGACGCTAAACCTAAATTGAATTTCTGACTCCGACGTCAAGTTGAGCGATACATGAGGTCTTTATTAATGAGCGCTCTGATAAATAGCACAGTGGCGAAATGTCAGCTCATTGCATTCACAGTAGCAAGGTAAATTTGTGCAAGCGACACTGTTTATATGTCTTTGAAACTGAGGGATGCTTATCCTCTTCACTGTATCAGATCATGCAGAAAGCTGTTATCATTCATAGGAGCTGGAGCATTTTGTTGCAGATGGTAGTTGTTGAATTCCGAGTCAGAGTCTAGACACTACACAACCTCTCAGTTCCTGCAATAAATGACATTTCAGTCGGTCAATTTTGGCAGGAAAGCACTACTAAGGAATATAGGGCACGATTTTGAATCACTTAGCACTTGTAATGCATTTTATACATTTTTAGAATATTCTTTGCTACTTGAAAGCAGTCATTTGAACTGTAACTTCTGTTATCTTAACACTTCAGTGTTGTTGCAGGCCATTCTGACACGTTTTTGACTAAAACACAGATTGAACGCAATTTAACGTCAGTTTTTCAGTCTGAAACGTCATGACATAATCCACAGATTGAATTTGGTGATGTGTGTTTACTGTCACAAACGTCGAATTGGGATTTTGAGTTTTTTTTGCAAGGTTTCAATTGTCCTGGAAAATCTGTAAAGATAAAGGAAAAGTCATGGAAATGTGTAGTCATAATCAGTGTTTCCTGTAATTTTCAGTATTTCTTGGCCTAAATTTTGTTTTAAGCGATTGTTATAAAATCCTTATCGCAAAGTAAAGGAAAAATCATTAAAAAGTCATAGAAAAATTAAGGAAATTACTGGTCAGAAATTGAGGGAAACTGAAGTTGGATCGGATTGAAGCAGCAAATTGAAAAACCGATCAAAAAGTTTCTAAGACTTTGTATCAGTAACCTTTTCCCTTTTTAAATTGGTTCCTTTTTTTTTTTTTTTTTTGTAAATCAAGGCTTATGTTGCTTGTGATTACTCGTTACGCATTCAGAAATGTTGGTATCATTAGAAAGTCGCATTTCTTAATGAGGGCAGGGTAATCACAGTCTACTGGGCTTTCACTATCAAGAGTTCAATTACTATTCTAATTTACTATCTTGCCTAATAATGTTTTCAATGTGATGCGGAATTAACAAAACCCTATAAACAGCTTGTGCAGTAATCATTCACTGAAGTGGTATGAAACTATGCATTTCAGACTGAAAGACATTTCCCTATTAAAATGACTGATTTGCTCTACAGATAGTCACGTGTTGTTGTGGACCGTTTTAATTGCGGCCCCCTTCATAAGCCTCGGGGTATACATACTCCTCAGTGGATTGTGTCTGCTTATAGGATGTTCTATGTGTATTTTTCACTGTTGTGATAGTGTGAGCCTGGATTTGTACCTGTGTTGGCACTCATTGGTCCAGATGCAGGTGTATTTGTGTATGTGTCCCTTGTCCCTGAGGTCTTCTGCAGCAGATGGTGATTGAGTTAGTTTGTTTCTCACAGTTGCCATGTTTTTCAAGACATATGCCACCTCTACACCTTTCTGAGATTGCAGGCTAGCTTGAGAGAGCATTCTCATCTATATATACAGCGGGTAAAATAGGTATTGAACACGTCACCATTTTTCTCAGTAAATATATTTCTAAAGGTGCTGTTGACATGAAATTTTCACCAGATTTCGGTAACAACCCAAGTAATCCATACATACAACGAAAATAAAACAAAAAAGTATTGAACACACGAAGAAAGGGAGGTTCAAAAAGGCATGGAAAGCCAAGACACCAGATGAAATCTATCAGTAATTAGAAAGCAATCCTGCTCCTTGTCAGTGGAAATTAATATTAGCTAGTTCAGTCTCAACTAAAAAGCAAAAAGCAAGTAAAAGCAAAGAGCTCTCTCAAGACTTTCGCAACCATATTATTGCAAAACATACTGATGGCATTGGTTTCAGAAGCATTTCTATACTTCTGAATGTTCCAATGAGCACTGTTGGGGCCACAGACCAAATGTGGAAAGAACATTATTTCACCATAAACCGACCACTCACAAGATTTCTGACAGAGGAGTGAAAAGAGTTATCAGAAGTTGTCTTAGAGCCAAGGACCACTTGTGGAGAGCTTCAGAAAGATCTGGAATTAGCAGGTACAATTGTTTCAAAGAAAAAAATAAGTAATGCACTCAACCGCCATGGCCTGTATACAGGCTCGCCATGCAGGACTCCATTGCTGAAGAAAAAAGCATGTTGAAGCTCGTTTAAAGTTTGCTGCACAACATTTAGACAAGCCTGTGAAATACTGGGAGAATATAGTCTGGTC
>NW_015548217.1:3857371-3865947 GCF_001515605.1 Sinocyclocheilus anshuiensis | reverse complement strand
CCTCAAAAGATTTCTGACAGAGGAGTGAAAAGAATTATCAGAAGAGTTGTCCAAGAGCCAAGGACCACTTGTGGAGAGCTTCAGAAAGATCTGGAATTAGCAGGTACAATTGTTTCAAAGAAAAAAATAAGTAATGCACTCAACCGCCATGGCCTGTATACAGGCTCGCCATGCAGGACTCCATTGCTGAAGAAAAAAGCATGTTGAAGCTCGTTTAAAGTTTGTAAGTTCAATAAGTAAGTAATGCACTCAACCGTTTAAAGTTTGCTGCGCCACATTTAGACAAGCCTGTGAAATACTGGGAGAATATAGTCTGGTCCAATGAGACAAAAATTGTACTCTTTGGATGCCATAATACACACCATGTTTGGAGGTCAAATGGCACTGCACATCACCCCAAAAACATCATGGTGTGTCACTGGCAAAATTAATATAATTGAAGGAAGGACAAATGGAAAAATGTACAGAAAAGCTGCTAGAATGACCCAGCCAATCACCTGACTTGAATTCAATAGAAACTCTATGGAAAGAACTACAGATCAGAGTTCATAGAAGAGGCCCACATAACCTTCAAGATTTGAAGACTGTGTGGAAGAATGGGCCAAAATCACACCTGAGCAATGTATGCGACTAATTTCTCCATACAGGAGGTATTTTAATTCTACTTTATCTATATGTATCTTCTTTTTTAATTTTTTCTTTAAAAAAAACTACAAAAAACAAACAAACACTAGCTTTCTATTTTTTCTATTCAATCTACTTGTTTTTCTTTGTGTGTGTGTGTGTGTGTGTATGTGTGTGTATATGTGTATAATATGTATATGTATGTATGTCTTGAAGCTGTCATTACCAACAAAGGCTTTTGTACGAAGTATTTAATACATTTCAGTAAGCGTGTTCGATACTTTTTCCCTGGGTCATTCCATTTTATTACACATAACTTCATTTCTGAACGTATTTGTTTTGTTTTGTTTGTATGTATGGATTACTTGGTTTGTTACCAACATCTGGTGAAAATTTTATGTCAACAGTACCTTTAGAAATATATTTACTGAGAAAAATTGTGTCGTGTTCAATACTTATTTTACCCGCTGTATATATATTGACAGATTTGTATTAGAGAACTAAAAATAATAGTTAGGGGCCCTGGTGGCCCAGGGTGCACTGAATATGCTAGACCCTAGAGCTAAGCTCACACTGTATACACCAAGGGGGCCAGTGATCTTCCTGGTCAGTTCACACTATGCATTCTGAGGGGCCCAAGAGCCCTAGTGGTTTGCTTGCACTTTATACTCTCAGAGGACCTGGAGCCATATTGGTCAGCTCACATTGTATATTCTGAGGGTTTTAGGAGCCCTAGTGGTTAGCTCACATTGTATATGTTGGAGGGCTCTGGAGCTCTAGTGATAAGTTCACTCTGTATAGGCAGAAGGGCCCAGTCAGTCAGCACACTCTGTATGTTCTGAGAGGCCCAGAAACCCTAGTGATCAGCTCGAAGTGTATATGTAGAAGGGTCCAGGGCCCCAGGAGCCATAGTAGTCAGCTCACGCTTTATACACTGAGGGGCCCAGGGCCACTGGAACTCTACAGATCAAGTCACACTGTAAAGACAAAAGTGCCCAGGTGCACTTAAGCCCTATTTGGTCAGCACCAACTCTATATTCTGAGGGGTCCTAGAGGTCTGCTAAAATTGTATATCTTGAACTGTATATGCAGAAGGGTCCAGGGCCCCAGGAGCCATAGTTGTCAGCTTTTATTGTATACTTGAGGGGCCCAGTGGCCCTGGAGCCCTAGTAACCAGCTCACACTCTATACACTCAGGGGCCCTGGGGCTCTAGTGTTCAGCTCCTGCTGGATACACTGAGGGGCCCTGGAGCCCTATTGGTCAGCTCACATTGTATATTCAGAGGGTTCCAGGAGCCCTAGTGGTTAGCTCATATTGTATATGCTGAGGTGCTCTAGTGTTCAGTTCACCGTCTATAGGCAGAAAGGCCCAGGGGCTCTAGAGCCCTGTCATTTAGCACGCACTATATATTCTGAGAGCCCCAGAAGCCCTAGTGGTCAGCTCGAAGTGTAAATGCAGAAGGGTCCATGGCCCCAGGTGCCATAATAGTCAGCTTACATTGTATATGCTGAGGGGCCCAGTGGCCCTGGAGCCCTAGTGGCCATCTCACGCTGTATACATGCAGAGGCCCTGGAGCCCTAGTGGTCAGCACATGCTGTATACACTGAAGGTCCCAGGGGCCCTGGAACTCTAGAGACATACTCATGCTGTATTGTCAGAGGGGCCCAGGGACCCTATTGGTCAGCTCACACTGTATATTCTGAGGGACTCAGGAGGCCTAGTAGTCTGTTTAAAATGTATACGCAAACAGGCCCCAGACCCTGGAAGCTATAGTGGTCAGCTCATGCTGGATACACTGAGGTGCCCTGGAGCCCTTGTGGTCAGCTCACACTGTATATATTGTGGATTCCAGGAGCTCTAGTGATAAGCTCATATTGTATGCACTTAGGGATCCAGGGACCCTGGAGCACTACTGATCAGCTCATGCTGTATACTCTAGGTGCGCTTGAGCCCTAGTAGCCAGCTCAACCTGTATACACTGTTGGGCCCAGGGACCCTGGAGCTCTAGTTGTCAACTCACTCTGTAAAAGCAGAAGCCTTATTGGTCAGCTCGCATGATATATTTTGAGGTGCCTGAAGGGGCCCTAATAGTTAGCCTGCAGTTAATGAGCCAAGGGCCCTGGTTCAGTTTTCTTTGGCAGTCTCAGGCTATGCACACTGAGGCTTTGGAGGCCTCTGGCTAGTCCTTACCCATAGTTCAGCCCTGCCATTTGTTTGCTCAAAACACACAAATCGCTTCTGTGAGATTCTCAGTAAGTTAGATAGTTACATACTAATTTGCCATATTTTATCTCATGTGAAGCACTTTGTTATCCTCTTGCACGTTAAGCAATTAACAGTATCACTATTAATATTTTACATGGTGATCTTTGAGTGAGCAAATGTTTCAAAGCTAATTTGACAGCGTATTACTTCCCAGCCAGTTAATACATGACTGATAGAGCCTTTTGCACATATTGAGGCATAAGTCATCACTCTGACCACATCCAAAGCAGTGCATTACGGTAAATCACTTCAATCTTGTTGATAGCTTTTTGCCTGTTCTCTTGGTGAATTAAAAATATGGATTCAACCTTTTTTTTTTTTCAGTCCCGCTTAGCAATCATTCAGCAAACCCCATTTTAAAGGGTTATTCCGTACTGGCACATAATGGTTTTGTTTTTCGCAAACAGCCACTCTTATTTATAACATCTCTTCAGCCTGCTGGTGACCAGGTTTGTTTTGCTGTCTATCAATGTGGTTCTGGCAACTTTCTCCACTTTTCCCTATTCTCTGAGCATCTGTCAGATGGCCCTTCATACTGGCATCTTTTATTTCCTCAAGCCCATCAGCGCGTTTTATTCATTAGCCATCCTCACCCACACCGAAATAAATCAGATTTTAAATACGTCTTTGCCAAGCTTTCCTTAATACATTGTGTAAAAAAACAAAAAAAAAGCACTGACTCTTTCTGGGCATGATGCAATCATATTTGCAATTATAGAGTGTCTTCAAACCGAAAAGACATAAAATATTAAAGCAAAGTGACAGGAGAAAAAAAAAGGAGGAAATGAGAATGATGTTAATCAAACTCCTCAGGATTTTAAAAGAGCAGTGAGCAAATGTAAATGATCTGCTAGTTTGATAAAACACAGTGTGGTATAACTCCTTGTGCTTTCAAACGCCCCATGACCCAAATCCTCTCCATACGCCCTGAAGACACAGGAGTGAGCTGAAAAATCATTTGTAGTCTGATTTCACACCACAATGCATGCCCCGACCGGCACTATGTGTGGTGCTGTCCCACCCGTGGGTGGATGGATGGGTTTGTCATCACATTCTTACGAGCACAGGCCCACCCGCAGGCTCCATTTCTCACCCGGCATCACCCTCGTAATTATCTCCATCACAGTTGGGTTACCAACCCTTCTGTCCCCAGGCCAATGCTGGCAGACTCATAACTTATGAAACTCGCAGCGGGAGGTGGGACTTTAGAAGAGCAAAATAAAATGAGCAAATTGGTTCTGTCAGGTTTATTTGAATCCTGCTAAGAGTGCTCAGCAGCAGAATTTAAGTTGACCATTGCTTGAAAGATTTAGGTTTAAACATGCCTGCAACTAGTAGATTTGACTTGAAATCTTGATTTATACCACTCAAGAATTGAATTCTTCATTCTGATTGGTTCTCAAACATGCCATGCTAATTTTCTACTGCACAACTGTAAGTAATTCCAGGTTTAACTGAATTAGAGTGCCATATTACTTGTCCATGTTGATTCCAAATTGTTACAATATTTCAGAGTTTTGCAGTTTTGCACAGATCTTTGCCTCGATTTATAGTCTGGATAAGTCAACTGTAGTTGCCTAAAGTCAGAGCCAGTCTGAGTTTAAAGATTTCACAGAAAATCATGATTTATTTATTTATTTTATTTATTTATTTATTTATTTATTTTAACGTTTGGTATTTTGAGCCAATTTTAGAACACATATTGTTTTCTTTTGTGACTTATCTCCTAAAAAAATACTTTTAGGTGCATATTTCTAAATCTAGTTTGTTGTGTTGTGCGACTTGAAAGGCTGGTGGTGTGTGAACTTCAGCTGTTTAATGTTTGATGCTCAGTTCTTCTCTGTAACAATTTATGATTCTGATTTCTAGTTTTCTAAAATCTGTTCTGCTTAAAAGTTTAGCCTTAACAGAACAGAAAACACAAAACTACTATTGCATTATTGAAAATTATTGCTTTGCATCAAATAATTCAGCAGTCATTGTCAATTATTTATATAATAACCACATTCTCTCTTTTTGAAAACCTTTTTATTTTGTATTTTTGATTGAAAATATTGATATCGTTGGGGCAGAAAGGGTATATTTGTTTTCTGTTTTAAGCTTTTTTGTTATCTTTCAGGGTACAGCGGCCAGTCAGGTTCACTATAAAGTGGATCTGGAGCAGTTTCCTTACAGCACTAGTATCTTCGACGTGGAGGAAAACTCTGGCAATGTTCTCACCAGGGTCAATCTGAATGAGGAGCCCAACACTAAATTCAGTGTAAGTGCACAACAATCTTTTCTTAATACAGGGCTTGTCAACTAAATCCGCAGGCCATAACTAGCCATCAATCATTTTTATGCATATCACAGATTGATTTAGATGCAATCGCTGCACCACCTGATACATTAGAGTGCTTTCTGAGCAAAACGCAATGGTCAGTTCAGAAACACTCATTCTTAATAATGGTCCGAATTCAGGCAGGTTTTAAGCTTTTCTGGCCATAAGTTCCCCACACATGATTTCTCAACACATTGATCTTGTCATTTTAGATGTTTACACACACATTAATGAAAGTAGATGAGACACAACAGTTATAGCAGCAGCACATCAGTCCATGTGCACAATCACATTCATTGACATTGAACATAACCTCAAGCGTGTTCTGCTCCTATCATCTGTCATTTGTATAGCTTAATTTGTGCCCAAGTTCAAAATGCTTTTGAGATCTGAAAATATTCTCTTTTCTCATTGAATTGGAGGTTTACAAGGAAAGCATACGATAAGACAGCTTTCTTTGTTCAATTTTAAATGTGTTGATTATATAAAATGATTTATATTAATGTCTTGCTTTATACACTCATTTTTGTCTTATATGGGATGATATTGTCATACAAAAAGAAAACCGATTTGAAATCCTTTATTAATATAATTTGACTTGTTTTCCAGTAAAAATATTAACATCCTTATAATTAGAAAACAAACACGTGATATTTTTTTCTTGCCATTTTATTGGTAAACACAATGGAAGTACGACAGGAAATCGATGGAAGAGAGAAAGAGGGGACCAGGATGAGAACATGACAGCTCAATGAATTGGTGCATTTGCTTTCCCCACAAGGCCACTGTGCAGACATAAGACTTGTGTCATGTATATGACATGTAAATGTCTCAGGCAACATATTGAATGAAGTTTAATTTTCTTGCCCCATTCGCAAACAGATTTTTTTCCCCTTTCTTTAAGCATAAACGAGAAAAACGCTTTGCAATCAGAGAAAGAACAATAATCTTAAGTCTTTTCATGCAAGTTTTTAAACTGCAGTATATACATGTATGTGTGTGTGTGTGTGTGTGTGTGTGTGTGTGTGTGTATACATCCATACACACACACACACACATTTTTTTATATATATCTATATCTCTTAACTGGCTTTCAAAACTCAGATGGACAGTGCGGACAGAACTTGACCCAGTGGTGATTCTAAGTCCTCCTTATTTTATCTTAAAATTGATTTTCTCATGTTCCCAAACAGTTGGCAGTTATTGCCTATGATGATGGGGAGCCGGTGAAGTTCAATAAGACTCTGGTGGAGATCACTGTCCTGCAGCGGTCCATCATTCCTTTGTTCACGCAGGAGGAGTACAGGTGAGCAAACACCTGAAAACGTGATTGCCCTCTGCCATATCTGCTGTCCTTTCGTGCTGTGATATATTGTTCTGCACCTGCGGTAGACTTCCAGAACATCATCAACAGCGTGAGTACTGTCGCCTGGAAACCGTGCTTGAAATCAGAAAGTTAGATACTGGCGAACAGCAATGCAAAATATCTGTTTAGTTGTGCATTTTATAATATGTGTATTTTTATGGTCCTGTGAGGCATGATATTTCATCCATTTTGATGCGGAATGACCAGAAAGCTCACTTGACCTGACTTGAAATCAAACAGATGTAGTTTTATGCTGTATTTAGGGATTCATGTCTTGAGCCATAAATGAAAGTTTTAGAGGTGGAGCAAGTTCAAAATTGATCCTGTTTTGATTGAGGATTATGATTATTTTCATATTGGATGAAAATATTTGATTGAGGATTATTATTATTTTCATATTGGATTAACATTCACCTGTGGATCATGTACAATAAGAACATGAATGTGTATTTTGAAAGTAAATAGGGTCAATATAATCAAAGCACCACGAAAAGAACCAGTTTCAGGTAGTTTTATTCAATGTAAAACCGTCAGCGTCGATTTAATCATAGACTTTATGAATATGTATAATAGCTGCAAGGTAAAGTGTGTTTTATACACGGTTGTTTCCTCAGAGGACATTTGCACTCCATTCGAATGCATTACTGCTGCTTTCTTAAATTACATATTTAATATATTTGACACAAGGGGTAATCAGTTCAATTCGCATGGCTTCCGAGGCAAATAACACTTGCACCGGTTTGCCCAAATTGATTTAAAGATAAAAACATTGAAGTTTATTTTACTGAATACAGTCTATTCATCTGTACGGTACATTCAGAAGAAGACAGCACCGCCTGTGTGAATGGATCTGTGATCAAAAATGAGTTAATTAACAGCGTTATAGTGAAGGGGCAGTAATGCGCATGCTTTGATGAGCTACAAGGACCAATGGGGTTAAAAATGGCCTTGATAACATCCTTATCAATTGATTATTCAGAGCTACAGAGACAGAAACATAGAGATGAAAAGACTTGGCCGAAGGTCTGAATTAATATTGTGTCCTGTAGAGCTGCAGGAAAGTCATAGCTGATAGTAGCTCTGCAGCACAGTGAAAATAACAATAGCTTTCAGACGCAGCCCTCCGCGGGCTCTTGATTGCTGCCTGCGGACACATTAGTCAGGTATCTGTTGCCCCTGTCTGGTGAACACAAGGCTGTTTAGAGCTCCTCTGATCTGCCGGGCTCTGGGGGATCATCTAGGGGTGGACTTGAGATAACTCTGTGTCAATAATTACCTGCTCACAATACAGTAATTCAGTAGCATGAGACATTGCTTGCTAAAGTATGCATCACTAATTTCTATTGCTAATAAATTTAGCAAATCTATTGCTAAATGTATTTATTTATTTATAAATAAAGAAATATTTATTTATTTATTTATAATTAATTGAGTAAAGGATTTAAATGGATTTTGGGGAATTAAATCGATTTAAAATGTGCTTTTAACAATACAGATTGTGTCAAAGCAGCTTTACAGTTTTAATTAGGAAAATATTGTGTCAATAATGCAAAAGGACAATAGTAAACACTCAATTTTCAGTTAAAGGCAGTTCATCATTTAATTCAGTGATGTCATCATCCAGCTCAGTTCAGTTTAAATAGTGTCTGTGCAATCAAGTCGACGATATCGCTGGAAAATAAGTGTCCCCAACTAAGCAAGCCAGAGGTGACAGCGGCAAGGAACCAAAACTCCATCAGTGACAGAATGGAGAAAAAACCTTGGGAGAAACCAGGCTCAGTTGGGTGGCCAGTTCTTCTCTGGCCAGACGAACCAGCAGGTTGTTCCAGCAAAGTCAGATTGTGCGGAGTACTCATCTGGTTCCTGTGGTCTTGTCCCGATGGCCGTCTAGGAGACAAGGTCTTCACTGAGGATCTGTCTCTAGGGCTCATCTAGTTGTCCTGATCTCCGCTGACATTCAGGGCTGTAGAGGTCCTCTCTAGGTGCTGATCCACCATCTG
>NW_015548217.1:3853841-3857266 GCF_001515605.1 Sinocyclocheilus anshuiensis | reverse complement strand
TGTTCCCGGTTCCGGTTGTCCTAATTAATGCAGCCTAAAAATCCTTTAACGGATTTGAATATTAGAAATGTGTTAGCGTGTTATGTGTAAGCCAGGTTAAAGAGATGGGTCTTTAATCTAGATTTAAACTGACAGAGTGAGTCTGCCTCCCGAACAATATTAGGTAGGTTATTCCTAGAGTTTGGGCGCTAAATAGGAAAAGGCTCTGCCGCTCGCGGTTGATTTTGATATTCTAGGTATTATCAAATTGCCAGAGTTTTAAGAACGCAGTGGACGTGGAGGACTATAATGCAATAAGAGCTCGCTCAAATACTGAGGTGCTAAACCATTCAGGGCTTTATAAGTAATTAGCCAGATTTTAAAATCTATATGATGTTTAACAGGGAGCCAGTGCAGTGTTGACGGAACCGGGCTAATAAGCAGTATATGTGACCCTGGACCACAAAACCAGTCTTAAGTCGCTGGGGTATATTTGTAGCAATAGCCAAAAATACATTGTATGGGTCAAAATTATTGATTTTTCTTTTATGCCAAAAATCATTAGGATATTAAGTAAAGATCATGTTGCATGAAGATATTTTGTAAATGTCCTACTGTAAATACATTAAAACTTAATTTTTGATTTGTAGTATGCATTGCTAAGAACTTAATTTGGACAACTTTAAAGGCGATTTTCTCAATATTTTGTTTTTTTTGCACCCTCAGATTCCAGTTTTTCAAATAGTTGTATCTTGGCCAAATATTGCCCTATCCTAACAAACCATACATCAATGGAAAGCTTATTTATTCCACTTGCAGACGATGTATAAATCTCAATTTCGAAAAATTTACCCTTATGACTGGTTTTGTGGTCCAGGGTCACATGTGTGTGTGTGTGTGTGTGTGTGTCAATATCACAGTTAAAAACAGCAAAATTTGGAAAAAAAAACCTGAGTAATTTGTATCATTTGGTATTAAAGGTAGTCATTTAAGTTGTAAAACAGCTTTCAAATATAACATATTTAGCTATTTACATTAGGGATGCCCCGCTACTACATTTCTCTGCAAATAGGCGATTATTCAGAATGATATCTGCCAATACGAGTGCCAGTAGTTTAGTTTTCTGCCAATAGTTCAGGGGGAACTTGTCCCCCTCAATGGTTACGGCCCTCGATTTACAGTACAAATGTTACCTTAAGTCAAGCAACATGTTGAACATGCATTCTATTCATTGGCTAGAATTAGCTTTCTTTATTTTACTTTAAAATAGGAGGAAAAAAGCTATAGACATTAGGAGACAAGTGTTTTACTGGCCAACAACCTGGTTTGCAACACTCTAATTCAATGGTTTTACATTTATGCATTTTGGTAGACACTTTCATCCAAAGCAACTTACATTGAATTGAAGGTATAATCCATGTATGTATTCCCTGTAAATCGAACCTATGACTTTGGCATTGTTAGCAACATGCTCTACTGTTTCGACTACTGGAAAAAGCTACAGTTTTAGAGGGGTTTTGGGTCATTCTGGAAAAATGACTTGCCAGCCAGTTGCACAATAGCTTGTCCAGCTTAGCCAGGCTATGAGACCAGGAAAAAAAATTTTGCACAGGCAAAAAGCACAATTTCTTTAGAAAGTAAAGAAAGTACAAAAATGTAGTCTGTTAGTTTCACTGTAATGTTTTGTTTTAATATTTTGTCTTTTTTGCATTGCATTCAGTTATAATGAGGGTGGCACTCCAAAACGTTTCCCTTCACTGCATGAAAAACAAAGCATATTTGATAATGGCTAAATAAGAGTGAAATTATGGCATAAAAAGGTAATTAGACAAAAACAAAGCACTGTATTTTGTGTGGCATGCTTGTTAGCAGCCATAGAGTTTTTCTGATGTTTTCCTACTAAAATGTGGAGCCTGTGCATTTTAGCACGGCTTATCTCATAAAAATGCTTAATGAATCTCTGTGACTCTACTAAATCACCAGCTGAGCACCCTGACACTTCTGTTTTTCATTTTGACGATCACACCCATCACTGTCTCATTTTTACGCTTTCCTTTGTGAATGTTTTTGTATCAATTCTGTTTCCACTTCAGTTTTGCAGTATGAAAAAAAGCTCAGAATCAACTTTATCTGCACTGAATATGCTTATGAAACAAATGTTGTTGCAAATTTATTTTACTTTTTTTATTCACTTTCTTAATGCACGTTTCTGTTTTTTCTTTACCTTTTAAATAAACTAATACAAAATTAAATGAAATGAGATGCATTTAATCAATCTTTTTAACTTTATATTAAATAATTTAGAGAATAAAGTATGTTGCACAAAAATTTGAAATATAACTGTTTTTACATTGATAAAAAAATCACTAAATTAGCATATTACAATGATTTCTGAAGGACCATGTTACTCTGAAGATAGGAGTAATGATGCTGAAAATTCAGCTTTGTCATCATAGAAATAAATTACATTAAATGTATATTCAAATCGAAAACAGTTATTTCAAATTGTAATAATATTTCATAATATATCTGTTTTTACTGTATTTTAATAAAATAAATGCAGTCTTGGTGAGCATAAGAAACATCTTTAAAAAATATGAAAAAATCTTACCATCCACAAACGTTACCTACTCTGCCTCTGAAACCTTCTCTGCCTCAAGAAACAATTATTTTATTTAAGAATCACTTTGCCCACCAACCATCTTGCTCCATTCTGAATGGTGATCCAATCGTTTCATTTCATCCAATCAAGTCCACTTGTTTATTATTGATTGTCCTGTTTCATTCTAAAGTACATCAGATTATAAAAGTAAAACTGGTTGCAGGAGGCATCTCACACATGCCGAAATGCATTGATTGAATCTTGAAACGATGATTTCACATCAAAGCTACTCAAGATACACCTGAGACTAATACAATGTCTGTCCTTCATCCACCTATAGCTAATAGTCTAAATCGGACGTCTTTCGGATGAGATGTTAAATCGAGGTCCTGACTCTCTGTGGTCATTAAATATCCCAGGATGTCTTTCGAAAAAGAGTAGGGGTGTAACAACGGCGTCCTGGCCAAATTTGCCCATTGGCCTCTGACCATCATGGCCTCCTAACCATCCCCATATCTGCTGATTGGCTTCATCACTCTGTCTCCTCTCCACCAATAAGCTGGTGTGTGGTGGGCGTTCTGGCGCAATATGGCTGCCGTCGCATCATCCAGGTGGATGCTGCACACTGGTGGTGGTTGAGGAGATTCCCCCTTCTATGTAAAGCGCTTTGAGTGCCCAGAAAAGCGCTATATAAATGTAAGGAATTATCATTATTATTATTATTATTATTATTATTATCACTATCACTACCATTCCTCCATCTACAACCCAATCCATCACAGTCCAGAGACGAGAAATAACTACATTATTATTATTATTATTATTATTATTATTATTATCACTA
>NW_015548217.1:3846045-3853815 GCF_001515605.1 Sinocyclocheilus anshuiensis | reverse complement strand
AGTGCAGAATAGACATGTAAACACCTTAATCACATTATTACCATCGTGTAGGACTTTTCGCCGCATTTTGCGACAGGATACACACACGGCAGTGCTCAACCGTTTGACGGCAAATAAAACAGCTTCAACACCACCATCGTCTGTATGCACGTACAAATAATTAACTGCATTTGAAGCTTTCATAAAATTAAAAATTAAACATCCAAAACTGTACATGGCATCATCACGAAGACGAACTATATGTTTATGCGTGAAATTCCGGAGGGGACGTCGGATGGCGTCACGTCGGGACGTAATGACGAGTGCCATTGCTCGAACTATGTACTATAACATGTAAAACGGGAACATGAAAGGAATATTCTAAAAGCAACTCATGTAAACACCATAATCATAATATTGGTTTATTTAGAATAAGGTAAATAATTAGATTATTGATGTCCATGTAAACGTAATCATTGAGTGACATGGACACGTATGGCAGAAGAGCACAGGTTGTTCCAGCACAGAAGTTGGAAATAATTAGTAATTATGTGACATCATGAAAGCACCCTTCAGGCCCAGGAGTCCACAAAAAATGAGTTTAATTAGCATGTATGGTTCAGTGGTGCAGAATGGCCATAGATAATTACAGGTTGGTTTGCAAAGGTTTAAATTAGATGTTGCGTGTCCTGAGTGTCATGCTTTCGATTCTGAGCTGAAATTGGTGAATCACACATGCATGAAAGTTCATAGCAGGTGTGAGGCTGACGGAAACAGCGTAATTTGGTACAATCTGCAACCCTGTTTTATGTTTACTTTTATTTTACCCATTACTTATCTCTATAAAGCTAACGTCTCAGGTTACTTATGTAACCATGGTTCCCTGAGTAGGGAACGAGACACTGCGTCCTCTAGGTTTTCTTGCCATGCTGCGGACGCAAGCTTCAGACGAAGAAGTGAATGATGTGTGCTCCCGGCGCCTATTTATTCTATAGTCGCACCGGTAGTAACGTCATGGCTGTCGCCGGCCAACGAGTTGGTGTTTTTTCAATGTATGCTTCAGACACGGGTCACGACGAGGCGTTCCCCATAGCGACCCCTAGAGGACGCAGTTCGAAGTTCCCATGAAAGGGAACGTCTCAGGTTACTTATGTAACCATGGTTCCCTGAGTAGGGAACGAGACACTGCGTCCTCTAGGTTTTCTTGCCATGCTGCGGACGCAAGCTTCAGACGAAGAAGTGAATGATGTGTGCTCCCGGCGCCTATTTATTCTATAGTCGCACCGGTAGTAACGTCATGGCTGTCGCCGGCCAACGAGTTGGTGTTTTTTCAATGTATGCTTCAGACACGGGTCACGACGAGGCGTTCCCCATAGCGACCCCTAGAGGACGCAGTTCGAAGTTCCCATGAAAGGGAACGTCTCAGGTTACTTATGTAACCATGGTTCCCTGAGTAGGGAACGAGACACTGCGTCCTCTAGGTTTTCTTGCCATGCTGCGGACGCAAGCTTCAGACGAAGAAGTGAATGATGTGTGCTCCCGGCGCCTATTTATTCTATAGTCGCACCGGTAGTAACGTCATGGCTGTCGCCGGCCAACGAGTTGGTGTTTTTTCAATGTATGCTTCAGACACGGGTCACGACGAGGCGTTCCCCATAGCGACCCCTAGAGGACGCAGTTCGAAGTTCCCATGAAAGGGAACGTCTCAGGTTACTTATGTAACCATGGTTCCCTGAGTAGGGAACGAGACACTGCGTCCTCTAGGTTTTCTTGCCATGCTGCGGACGCAAGCTTCAGACGAAGAAGTGAATGATGTGTGCTCCCGGCGCCTATTTATTCTATAGTCGCACCGGTAGTAACGTCATGGCTGTCGCCGGCCAACGAGTTGGTGTTTTTTCAATGTATGCTTCAGACACGGGTCACGACGAGGCGTTCCCCATAGCGACCCCTAGAGGACGCAGTTCGAAGTTCCCATGAAAGGGAACGTCTCAGGTTACTTATGTAACCATGGTTCCCTGAGTAGGGAACGAGACACTGCGTCCTCTAGGTTTTCTTGCCATGCTGCGGACGCAAGCTTCAGACGAAGAAGTGAATGATGTGTGCTCCCGGCGCCTATTTATTCTATAGTCGCACCGGTAGTAACGTCATGGCTGTCGCCGGCCAACGAGTTGGTGTTTTTTCAATGTATGCTTCAGACACGGGTCACGACGAGGCGTTCCCCATAGCGACCCCTAGAGGACGCAGTTCGAAGTTCCCATGAAAGGGAACGTCTCAGGTTACTTATGTAACCATGGTTCCCTGAGTAGGGAACGAGACACTGCGTCCTCTAGGTTTTCTTGCCATGCTGCGGACGCAAGCTTCAGACGAAGAAGTGAATGATGTGTGCTCCCGGCGCCTATTTATTCTATAGTCGCACCGGTAGTAACGTCATGGCTGTCGCCGGCCAACGAGTTGGTGTTTTTTCAATGTATGCTTCAGACACGGGTCACGACGAGGCGTTCCCCATAGCGACCCCTAGAGGACGCAGTTCGAAGTTCCCATGAAAGGGAACGTCTCAGGTTACTTATGTAACCATGGTTCCCTGAGTAGGGAACGAGACACTGCGTCCTCTAGGTTTTCTTGCCATGCTGCGGACGCAAGCTTCAGACGAAGAAGTGAATGATGTGTGCTCCCGGCGCCTATTTATTCTATAGTCGCACCGGTAGTAACGTCATGGCTGTCGCCGGCCAACGAGTTGGTGTTTTTTCAATGTATGCTTCAGACACGGGTCACGACGAGGCGTTCCCCATAGCGACCCCTAGAGGACGCAGTTCGAAGTTCCCATGAAAGGGAACGTCTCAGGTTACTTATGTAACCATGGTTCCCTGAGTAGGGAACGAGACACTGCGTCCTCTAGGTTTTCTTGCCATGCTGCGGACGCAAGCTTCAGACGAAGAAGTGAATGATGTGTGCTCCCGGCGCCTATTTATTCTATAGTCGCACCGGTAGTAACGTCATGGCTGTCGCCGGCCAACGAGTTGGTGTTTTTTCAATGTATGCTTCAGACACGGGTCACGACGAGGCGTTCCCCATAGCGACCCCTAGAGGACGCAGTTCGAAGTTCCCATGAAAGGGAACTGCATCATATTTAATGCGTACATTTCTAAGGCCTCTAAATTATTGACAAGACCAAAACTTTGTCTTCTGTCATCTGATAGTTTGTTTTTAGCAAGTAAAAAGCCTTTTAATGTCTAAAAATCTTAATTATAAAAATGTATTTTTACCCTACAATTTACTAAACTTTTATATTGTTAGCAATATTTCAAGATGAACACTTGCTGGACTGAAGCAACTCAGGTTAACTTGATTATCCATACATCATTTTGTAGAAAAATAATGTGAGAATCAAATATGCGCTTATTTGCTCATCTCTCAATCATAATTGCATTGCATTACATTACATGTTTTGCTCCCACAATAAAAGTTACAGAACTTTAATCATAAAATTAAGCTTTTAAATATCATCTTAAAAATACATTATTGGGAGATGAAAACTAAAAGTGACAACTGATATGTATATGCATTTTATGAAAGTAGTATATATTTTTTTATATAAAAGATTTCCAGAATTTCATCTTCTTTATGGCCATATAAATATCAAAAACTGCACCAAATTTTGGCCCAGTTTGGACCTCTCAATAAAATATTCTCACTATATCATACTATATGAGCCATAAAAACCTGATGTATCAAATATGATACTCAGCAAATAAACCAAAAAATAATAATTATATATATTTCAATAGGTCAGACATCACAGGGTTAAATTGTGTCTTGCATTACTTTCAGCTTTCTGGTTTTGTGCCATTTGTTTAGACCTGACACAAATTATGAAACGCGTTTCTGTCTGCTGAGTGTTAGAATTAGCATTCAGTTTTCAAGTGCATGAATTCTTCTCACAACAGTGATTCCAGTGCAAATGTGTTTAGGAATGCAGAATTTATTTGGCCTCTGCAAAAGTTCAGGGTCCTGTACACTAGTGGGTGTCTTTCTATGTGGATATGTGATGAGACCATCGACCATGCGGCTGCGGTTCTCCCTCCATCATCTTCGACGCTGGAGTGCAGATTGGGATCCTCTTTACATGGCTTCATTTGGCAGTGAACGAGCAGCACTTGAACCGCTGCTGAACCGAAGTATGATTCGTTTCTGTGGGTAAAGTCATGTGGTCAGCACTAGAGACGACCAAGCTCTTCTCTCGACAGAAACAAATGACTTTGATGTTCTTCTTTGAGTATCTTTTTTTTTTTTTTTTTTTTAAGATTTGCGAACAATAACCTGCTCCTCATCGCAGTTCAAAAGCGTTTGGCTCGCAGGTGGAGAGCAGCAAGTTTTGAGACTAGTTTAGTTTGGAGTGCCGGCTGACGATTGCGTCCCTTGATCTGAAGTGCTGTTATGCTGTCAGGTCACTGTACAGTGTATCGCTTTCATGTGAGCTGAAGCGTCACATTGCCGAAATGTAATCTGCCATGAATTGCTGCATCTGGACTCCAATTAGCCACATGTGGAGCTCTTTTCTGATGCTCCTGTCGCCTCCACCTCCAGTCTTGCGGAGGTAATGGAAGCGCTTGGCCTGTGCGGGACTCCCTGTCTCTGCTGCACCTGCAGGATTAGTATGCAGACACTGGCAGTCCCTTTGTGCCGTCCAACCAGCTCAGGGTCAGAGAAACAACCGCACTATTAGCACAGCACTGCTTATTAACATGTAAAGCCCCACTGCTTCTGGCATGCTGGTGTTAGACTTGATAATGAAAGTAACTGAGATGTCTTTTAGATTCTGTGGTATGCATCATCACAATGTACTTAGCGTACACATCTACAAACATGTAATTTAGGACTATGCAAAATGACATTTAATTTGGTGAGATCCAGTTGTGCTTGTGCTGGATAATCTATCATCATCTCGAAACATTAATTTCGATGCTTTGGCGTTTTGAATTGCTTTTGCGGATTTGGTATTTACGTGGGTGAATCCTGGATGCTGTTCTTTCAGGTGTTGTTGAAATGCGATATGCTAAAGCCTAGGCTAACTAACAACTAAAATAAAGTTTTCATTACTTTTATGGTAAAATCTTGTTTTGTTTAAAAATTTACAAAAAAAAAAAAAAAAAAAAGGTAATGATTTAAACAAAATAGAGGAATAAAAAAAAAACATTTTTTAAGGCAGTAATAAAAAGGCTTGTGCAAATAATACAAAATGTGCAAATATCAACTGATTCCTTCATTTTCCTTTCTACGAATATATTTTTTTTTTTTTTTTTACGTTTTTTTTTCTGTTCCATGCCAACTTTAAAGTAGTCATGAACTAAGAAACCATATTTTGACATATAAGAGGTCATTGTACTATAAAAACATCCTCCAAGTTTCAAAACTCAAAACTTTGTCCTAAAACAGCTTGTATTGAAGGTGGTCTGCCAAAACAACAGCTTTTTGAATGTTCTATTCTATGATGTAATAGTGTGGACAAGCACCGCCTCCACAGAAGAAGATCGACATCACTATCTGTTTAGCCCCGCCCACCGATTAGCGCATAGTGTTTACAAGGGAGGCGAACTCGCATGTCTGTGCAGAAACCAAACGATGGCTCTGAAGACAACAAGATGCTGTGCAGTGCCAAGTTGTGGGGGAAAAATACTGTCTTTGCATTGCATTCCTTCTGATCTCAATGTTAGGAAAGAGTTTAGAAAAGAGTGGATGAACTTTATTTTTAATGAAGTTCCAGACCATGTCAGTAAGAACTCGGTCCTTTGTTCACTTCATTTTACCACAGATTTGTTTACAAACAAGGCACAATTCGACTCAGGATTTTCAAAAAGATTGAAACTAGAAGTCGATGCTGTTGTGTGCATTGAATTTATTTAATACACGAGTTTCACAATTTGAGTTGAATTACTGAAATAAATGAACTTTTCCACGACATTCTAATTTATTGAGATGCACCTGTATATTGGATCAGACAGTCATGTCGCAACTGTTTTTATTACATGATCACTATTGCATTGTCTGTTAAACAGATTGTTTGATATGTATTGAGTACTTATGCGTTTTTAACCTAAATCACAGCAGTGTCCATTTGTGAAGGGCGTAGACTGTCAAACATACACAAGCCAATCATAGCAGTGGACGTTTACTTCAGAGTCTACAATCCGTCACGCCTATTCAAACAGAGCGTTCTGATGAGGGGGGTCAAAAACAGGGCAGAAAATAGCCTATTACTTCTAAATTATGATGTTTTTTGTAAATGTAATTTAGATGTAAAAATCACTATAAGCAGACCTCAGAGAATACAGAGTACAAAATAAAAAAATTAAAAAACAGGCAATTTATGACCATACAAGTACAAACATCTGAAACACAGAACACTGTCACACAAATTGTCAGGTGCACAAAATCGCAAAAGTTTCTGTAACTTATAGTCAGTATTTCGTCAGTATGTATGTATGTTTTGAGGGTTCTTAAAGCTATAAAATAGTCTGCTTGATAGTCTAGTGAATGAACTTTCTCGTGGTGCCATAATCCAGTCTCTACCGTTATGATGTCATTTTTTGGTGGCTATAATAAATCACATGACATTTACAGCTCAGATGATTGGCCCAAACATTTCTGCGGTTCCCATTAGTAAAGATGGCTGAATTCAGTCTGTCTGCAGTGGGGGGCAGCCGAGCAACTGCTATTGAGGTGAATGTGAATGCTAATGATACACTCTAAAAAATGCTGGGTTGTTTCAACCCATGTTTGGGTCAAATATGGACTAACCCAACCGTTGGGTTAAATTTTTACATTAAATTTTTAACACAAAAGTTGGGTTAGTCCATATTTGACCCAAAGTTGGGTTGAAACAACCCAGCATTTTTTAGAGTGTAGTTTTCTCCAGCAGGTATTATAGACCTACTTGTTTATAATGTGCCGCCCATCCCTCCGAATTATAGTTTTGTGCAGATATATATATTATCAACACCTATTGTCAACAAAAAACGATTTCCCTTTTAAAGTCAGCATCCACACACTTCGACACTTAACTATATCATCTCCCTTAATTAAAAGTAATGCTTCCATTAGGGCCATAAAACAGCTAAAAGGTGCATTCGTATTGATTCTAAAAAGTTTGTGACCTTGCAGCACTTTAAGTAGATGGCTAATCTCATCTCCTTGCGTTTACCCTGCACCCTTGTTTCCGGTCGCAGTCTAGTTTAGAGCGCTTGCTGTGTTTGTCCGTCACCCGTTTGAGAGAGAATAGAAGGCGGCCACGAGGCCTGCTTCCCATTAATCATCTCAATGAGCTTTTGTTACTTTTATCCCAGAACGGGTCAATCAAACCAAGATGCTTTACCGCATTGTCTTTTGTCTGTGTCTTTCACCAGGGCCTCTCATCAAATATTCATAGCTTTTTCAATAATTTATCTCTCGTACACCCTTATCTTGTTTTAGGACACTCGTGCATGTGATTAGTAAACTTCTGAAAGTGTGCTATGTATGTAAATGAGGCCGACATTTTCAACGAGACCAGCTGAGAGTTTATAGCTGCTCGAGCTTTCAAGTGGAGCTATTCATCTCTCTTTGCCTTCACCGGCTTTTATGTCATTTGCACATCATCTCGAAGCACCGTCCCTCATTATTATTCTCCTCTCATGTCTTCAGCTGTCAGTTTTTGCCATTGACCCTCAAGCCTGATATCATTATTAAGGTTGTGACGATGGTAACATTTCAGTAGTCGATATCAATACCAGTGAAATTTCACGATTCCCAAAACCA
>NW_015548217.1:3843045-3844659 GCF_001515605.1 Sinocyclocheilus anshuiensis | reverse complement strand
AAAGTTGGGTTAGTCCATATTTGACCCAAAGTTGGGTTGAAACAACCCAGCATTTTTTAGAGTGTAGTTTTCTCCAGCAGGTATTATAGACCTACTTGTTTATAATGTGCCGCCCATCCCTCCGAATTATAGTTTTGTGCAGATATATATATTATCAACACCTATTGTCAACAAAAAACGATTTCCCTTTTAAAGTCAGCATCCACACACTTCGACACTTAACTATATCATCTCCCTTAATTAAAAGTAATGCTTCCATTAGGGCCATAAAACAGCTAAAAGGTGCATTCGTATTGATTCTAAAAAGTTTGTGACCTTGCAGCACTTTAAGTAGATGGCTAATCTCATCTCCTTGCGTTTACCCTGCACCCTTGTTTCCGGTCGCAGTCTAGTTTAGAGCGCTTGCTGTGTTTGTCCGTCACCCGTTTGAGAGAGAATAGAAGGCGGCCACGAGGCCTGCTTCCCATTAATCATCTCAATGAGCTTTTGTTACTTTTATCCCAGAACGGGTCAATCAAACCAAGATGCTTTACCGCATTGTCTTTTGTCTGTGTCTTTCACCAGGGCCTCTCATCAAATATTCATAGCTTTTTCAATAATTTATCTCTCGTACACCCTTATCTTGTTTTAGGACACTCGTGCATGTGATTAGTAAACTTCTGAAAGTGTGCTATGTATGTAAATGAGGCCGACATTTTCAACGAGACCAGCTGAGAGTTTATAGCTGCTCGAGCTTTCAAGTGGAGCTATTCATCTCTCTTTGCCTTCACCGGCTTTTATGTCATTTGCACATCATCTCGAAGCACCGTCCCTCATTATTATTCTCCTCTCATGTCTTCAGCTGTCAGTTTTTGCCATTGATCCTCAAGCCTGATATCCTTATTAAGGTTGTGATGATACTAAAATTTCAGTAGTCGATACCAATACCAGTGAAATTTCACGATTCCCAAAACCAATTTAAATACCACAGCTAAAACTAATATGCTATTCAACACACTCTTCAAATGAAATATTAATATAACAGGGGTGTTATCTCAGAAAAGGCAAGGGGGGCAGCACTGCCCTCCAAAATAAAGTGAATGAGAATGTGAAAATGTTTAAAAATGCATAATTTGATGAGAATTTGTGTGTCATGGTTTTAATGCATAAATGTTTATAAAAGTTGTCATATAAATATAATTTCGGTTGCTTATTGATAGCCCTAAATGTAAGATAAAATACTGTTTTATATGGCATTAAAATGTTTAAATATTAAGTGGACCATACATTTATTTTAGATTAAAAAAGGCCCAAACTCAGTGAGGAAATTTTGTCTCCACATTTCCTTTACATGCTACTGTGGAGTATAAATATGAATTAAATTAATGAAAACACCATGGCATATATATTTTTTGGCATATATACCATACCATGGCATGCATATATATATATATATATATATACAGTGGGTACGGAAAGTATTCAGACCCCCTTCAATTTTTCACTCTTTGTTATATTGCAGCCATTTGCTAAAATCATTTAAGTTAATTTTTTTTCCTCATTAATGTACACACAGCACCCCATATTGACAGAAAAACACAGAATCGTTGACATTTTTGCAGATTTATTAAAAAA